>NC_079505.1:65429898-65617230 GCF_030052815.1 Hevea brasiliensis
AAGAAATAGAACTACAATATTGTTTTAGACACCTCCCACAATTTATGAGTGTAAAAAGCTTAAATTATAGGTCAAAACTACTGACCTAATTGAGAATCATATGAGTATTAGCCAACTTGAGTCAAGTCCAATATCTTGGCTATAATTAATTCTAGAAAACATGAAAAATTGTGACAAAAAATTTTGAGTAACCTTAAGACATAGGATAACAAATCCTATGAAGAATGCTAAGCCTAAATATTACTACAAACTATCCAAATAAATTAGTCGAATTCAGTATTAAATCTACCTATTAAGGAAACCAAAATTCAGATTTGACCTAGTTATGGTTAATTGACCACAACTTGAGCTATACAATTCCAAATGGAGTGATTCAAAAATGGAATTAAAGCTAAGATAATAAGGAACAACTTTGACAGAGGATATTTAGCCAAATTCTCACAATAACCAGACTAATGGTACAGTAGAAAATAGTAACCCAAAATGCAAAATTCAAAGGATACAATTTTAAGCAAATTTAAGGCTACAATTAAATAGGCATGAAATAAATTGTTGGATTAATTATGAGATATGGTACTGTGATGGGTGTCGAATTCACCAGAAATTAAATAAACTAAAACCACGAAGTATGAAATATTTTCTGCAGTAAGTGGTGAATCCAGGTCGAACTCTAGAGACTAAATTATTAAATTTTGGCACTTGTGTAATGGAAAACGGAAGGGACAAAGATTGAGGGGGTTTTGTAACACAAAATCAGAAAAAATCAGAAATTCAAGAACTAAATACGAAAATCTCAATTTAAACAAACTTCAGTCCAAGGTAATTCTCATTCTAATGCATTGATTTGATCATAGACAAAAGAAATACAATTATCTCTTATTGAATACTTAACGTAGATTTACCAAACAGCGAGGTAAACCCCTGACTTCCCTATACTCATCAATTCGAGCCCAGCACTCTTGTTGACTCTAATTATTAATTGAATTGGTATTAAGCAATCCTCATCAAATTAATAACTGCTTTAAAAATAGGAAGTAGTTAAGCTGAACAACAATTTATGAAGCATAAATCATTTAATCCACCCTATTGTTTCCTTAGGTTATTATCGAAAACTGGAATCATAATCAATAAAACCTAATTGCTACATATGTTTAATCTTACACAATAATTACGGATTATGAAGATGAACTAGCAATTGATCTCATCAAACAATCAACTAATAGGCCTTTTTAGCAAATCATTCAATAGATCAAAGACAAATAAATCAGAAAATAATAGATATTTAAAAAGACATAAATTAAATTAAGAATCTGGTCTCACAAATCAAGCAAAAGAACTTGAATCCCTTGAACTGAATAAAAAACTTAGCCACTCATGGCTTGCAGAA
Organism: Hevea brasiliensis; assembly: GCF_030052815.1. Taxonomy (NCBI): domain Eukaryota; kingdom Viridiplantae; phylum Streptophyta; class Magnoliopsida; order Malpighiales; family Euphorbiaceae; genus Hevea; species Hevea brasiliensis. The sequence goes on from NC_079505.1 coordinate 65,431,286, forward strand.
AAATAAAGAAGAATTCTAAAAGATGAATGGAGAGGCTGCTGAATGATTTTGGAGGCATCTGAATGCTCCCTGAGTCGGCTGCTATCTCTTCTATTTGTCGCAAAGGGATTTTGCGGTCGCCTGGACGATCACTCACCGAAGTGGGAAAAGTGAGGAGTCGCCACCTTAGTTTTGAGGCAAACTAAAGAAAACCATTTGGGAAGATAAATTAAAAATGAAACCACTTCAAAACAGAGATTCTAGGTTCGGGGTCCGTAAACGGGTGGGGAAGGTGTTAGGCACCCCACCTCGTCCCTTAATAAGGGTAAGTAGATTTAATTTTTACGTTCTTTATAAATTAGTTAGGAGGGCTTGAACGGCAATGTTAATCCTCTCGGTGAAAGGAATATTCGATTTTTCACTAAATTCGGATCACCCAGATACATAAGTAAATGAGACAACCTTAGTGAATTGACGTCGCGAATTGTTTTTGGTATTGGGATTATTTTGCGTACGGGTTAAGATTTGGTGTGAGAATCGGATAAGAACCCTCCTCCGATCTCTATTTAATGGTTATTTATTAAAACTTTGAGTGGAGACCGGATAAGAACCCTCCTCCGATCTCCTTTAAATATTTATTAATGTTTTGAGTGGAGACCGGATAAGAACTCTCCTCCGATCTCTATTTAACGTTTATTTATTAAAACTTTGAGTGGAGACCGGATAAGAACCCTCCTCCGATCTCCTTTAAATATTTATTAATGTTTTGAGTTGAGACCGGATAAGAACTCTCCTCCGATCTCTTTTAGATTAACAGAGCACGAAAGGGACTTTTCGATCTCGGATTTTAATTTCACTACATGACATAAGAGCCTAAAGCTAAGGATTCTGGCATTCAAAGATGCTGGGGATAAGGCTTCTCGATACCTTTTGGCTAGATGGGGAAAACTAGACTTGATTTACCGACCTTCCATGTATTCATTTTACCAATATCTATTAATGACCGATCTATTCTGTTTCGTTTATTTTGGTTTTATTCCACTTTATGACATCTTTGTCGAATTGCTGTTTACGTCAGCCTAATAGTTTGGCTATCTTCCTAACGTGTTATTCAGGTTCTCTCTTTTAAAAGAGACCCCTAAGTTGCAGTTACCTACATCTTGCCTAACCATTTACACGCTACTAGGAACCAGAAAAACTTGCATTCAGAAATAACGAAGATTAATAAAATGACGGACTAATCACTAAAGAGATAACTCGAGAATAACATTCTTTTGGGTCCTTTTGCACAAAATGAGCTTGGAGAAAATCACATACGTAAGAAGAACAAAGAAAGTGCGAAAAATAAATGTAAACACTTAGTAAAACAGCAATATGAGCTCTTACCTGTGAGGAGCCAAATCTACTGAAATAGCTACGGGGTGGCAAATAGAGATAAGACAGTGGACTGATTAGCCTGAGAGCTGATGTTCGTCGGGAAGTGAAGGGAGCTCAGCTAAAATATAATCAGATTAAGATAAAAGCCGAGTGGAATGAAGTTTAGCTTAGACAGTGGGAATGAAAACAGAGATGATAAAGGGCTGAAAGTGAGGGTATGACCAGATAATGAACAAATTGGAAATGTAGAGTTCCAGTATTCAGAATCCTTTTCAAGAAACACTTCAAAAAACTAGTTTCAAAAGTTTTTCCAATCAACACTTCAAAGTAGCGGAATAACAAACTGAATGAAGTTTTCAGAGTTCTTCCACTATAATAACAGCCTCTCTTTTTTGTCCGTCTGTCCCTTGAACAGTTTTTCATGCAGATATTTATAGGAATCAGGCGCTCCCCGTGGAGGGTCAGGATTTATTTTGAGGGAGATGGAGGGTCAAGATTTCGAAGGACATGATCGGATGTCCAGGAATTAAAGAGAATCAAAATGAATGGCTGAGATCCTTCTTCAGAACGTTTGTCCTTTTCTTCTTTCAATCTGACGGTCCCAGATCTTCTTGTCCGGAATGATCTAAGGGCTAAGAGCGAAAGATGCTGGTATTGTCGTCTTCTCTCTTGATCCAAGGGTTCCGGGTTTGTCCTTACAAGTGGGATCAACGGTGGAGATTGGGATGTACAGGACTGTCATGACATACCCTGGCACCTGTCAGCATTGCGGGCGATTCTTAGGCGTGCGGTGGAGATCTCGTCTGCAACGCTTTAACTACCTCGGCTCTGATTCTGACGACGGTTATTTGGGATTTGTCTTATTCTTTTTGCCTTCCGATCCCTCCTCTTTCTGATCTCTTTCACATGCTCTTTTCCGATCTTTCATGCTGGTCTCCTATCTTCCGATCTATTATTCCGATCTTTCCCTTCCTTAGGTCCGGTCTGGTCAAAGCATTAATTGCCCCTCGATTCCCGAAGCGTTCGCTTCGTTTTCTGCTCAGCAATAAATGCTCATTTTCCCCTATATATACCACTGTTGGCAGAGACATTTCCTTCATATGATTTTCCTCTCTTCCTTTCTTATTTTCCCTGTTCTAGCTACTCCGGTGGAAGTTTCGGCCATGATTGTGGTTTTTGATCCCTTTCCGATGAGCTTCTTTAACCACCGGCTGAAAATTTACGATCCCGGTGATCGCATAACCCTAACTGACGATGGTGAGAGAACTGGATTTGACCGATCTGTATTGCAGACCTCGGTTGTACCGATCTCAAGTCGCTCAACTGAGTTCATTTGGCTTCTCATCACATTGAGTGTTCCGACAGCGATTCTGATCCACATTGGGTGTTCCGACAGCGGATGAAGCATCCGGTCGGCAATATCCTTGGGATCAGTTATAAACTGATCCTTAGATCAGCCTTTTGATATAATCAGATCTCCAATGTATTCCGATCCTTAGAGATCGCCCAGATGATGTAATCCGTTAATGTAATCAGATCTCTAGAGATCGCCCAAATGATGTAGTTAGACCTTTATTGTAATCCGATCCCTAGAGATCGCCCTAATGATGTAATCCGATCTTTTGGAAATAAAAGTCTTGTTTCTCCAATTATTATCTTATTGATTATTTTTCGACCTCTGATATATTTGTCCGATCTGGATCCTAACAAAACGACTCTTAACTAATCCTTTGTTCAAAATATTCAACTTATTATGCCGATCTCCAATTAACCGATCTCGGAATGTTCGAGAGACGTGTCAGAACAGCTGGCGAATCCCGTTAACCGATGCACTGCATGGAACCTCGTGAGCATTAAATGCTCAGACTAGTATAAATAGGGATGGGGGGGTTAGCCATTTGCTCTCTCATTCCATTTTCAGTCTCTTGCTCACAACTTCGAAGTTCTCTCATTTTTCCCAAGTTCTTCCGACGCCGATCAGACTCCGGTAAGGGCTTTGATCTTCTTTTTAGTTTAAGTTCTTTATTTCCTTTGAAAATGAGCGGTGTCGAAGGTCAGAGAGCGGCGAGCCCTCCTTCCATTCAGTTCTCATGGTCGTCCGATGAAGAAAAGGTAGTCGGGCCAAGCACGCAACCTGAACCCCCTAGGGTCTCCGTTCGGCTCAGCGAGATCATACCATCAAGGCGCACTGCTTTGAGGAGGAGACTCTCCCTATAGACGAGCTACCGTCGGTTCTTCGAGAATCCGATCTGCAATCGTTTAGCCAAGAATACAACATTCGGCCTGATTCGTACGAGCTAATCAAGTGCCACGGCGATCTTCGTGTCGATCACTCCTTTGAAGAGAATGACATGGTTATGGTGTACGAGGAACAGTTAAAGGCCGGTCTTCGGTTCCCTCTAGATGACTTCTATAAGGAGGTCCTAAAACTTCACCAAGCGTGCATTGCTCAAATTCACCCTAACTCGTGGCGGATCTTGGTAGCCTTCCGAGGTCAATGCTGAGCTAAGGGAATCAGACCTACGGCTAAGGTGTTCGCCGAGCCGCATGCACTAACTCACGAAAGGATGACGAACATCTGGTTCTTTCAGCGAAGCCTCATTGCGGCTCTTTCCGATCGCCTCGTCCCTTAAGAATTGGAAGAACCGTTTCTTCATTCTGAGGAGCAAAGATCCGAGCTGCTTTGAGGACTTCCCCCGTAGCTGGTGGTACCAGGGGCCTTTGCTTCCGAAACATATTACCCTGAACCAGGAGGAAAGCTTAATAGTGATGGATCTGAAGAGTCAGGCCGCCACTCAAAAGTATTCTTGTTTGGATGCGGTGACTGCCGAGTTGCACCATTGGACTATTCAACTGCTCACCGGCCAAGACCGCGGACTTCCGCTCTCTGACCTCGGCATTGGTATTTTCTATATCTCAGATCTCAGGACCTTAGCGATCTCACTGACCTTTTCTTTGTGCAGGTATGGCGGGCGGTGAGGGTTCTAGGAAGCGGAAGAAGGACAAAGAGATCTCCCGGAAAATAAAGGAGATGAAGCGTTCGAAAATGCTTCGAACGCCTGGTCATGAACCTGGGGAAGTAAAAGGGACCTACCTCAACCCTCGGGCCCGCCGACCGCAGAAGCTGTTCGATCTCCTCCTAGATCGGAAGAGCAGCCTCCACCTCCTCCAGTTGTTTCTAGTGCGGAAGGGGGTCCTTCTCAATCTTCTGGGAGGACCTCTTCTCGTGGCGCTCAAAAGCTAATCGAGTCCCTGAAGAATAACCGGACTGTTCGGGAGAACCCCGGTTTTGCCCAAGTCTTGGGGTCTTCCATCTTCCTTCGGGAGGATCGGGACAGGCTATCCTCGAACAGCCTTGATGATATCTTGACTCAATCCATGAGCCTGAACGTGGAGTGCCTGGTGAATCAAACCATGGTTTGGGAAAAGGTTCAGCGTCTGGGTAAGGAGATCGGGAAGAAAAATAAGGAAGTGGCTTCCCTCCGATCCCAACTCTCATTCGCTCGGGATTATATATCTCAAGTTGAGGGACGGGCGAAGTTTTATGAAGATAGGCTGGCCGAACTGAATCTTGTTCTGGCTGAAAGGAATCGGGTTCTCGGAGAAGTCCAGGCGCTACAGGCCAACGAAGCTGCTCAGGTCGCCCAACTCATCGAGGAGCTTAAAGAGAAAGACGGGGAGCTTAAGGAGAAAGATGAAGAGATGGTGACGGGAATAGCCGGGGCCTATGTGAATGCTCACAAGGACCTCTTGGCCGAACTCCAGAAGCGTTACCTAGAGGAGGACTTCTCTTGGATGGCCGACCTGGCTCCTGGGGGTGATGATGAGGACAGTGAGGGGGAAGCCGAGGGTGAGAGAGAGAGTGAGCAAAATGTAAATCAGGCTGAGGGTGACCCTCCAGCTGAATAGCTTGTAAAAAAAAAAATGAAATGAAATGGGATGTCTCTTTTGTAGGAAATTAAAATCAACTTAGATCAAGGAACCAGAGGTTGATAGCAGAAATGTAAATTGCTGGAATTTAAAATCAACTTAGATCAAGGAACCAGAGGTTGATAGCAGGAAAATTAAATTGCAGGAAATTAAAATCAACTTAGATCAAGGAACCAGAGGTTGATAACATAAATGTAAATTGCAAGAAATTAAAATCAACTTAGATCAAGGAACCAGAGGTTGATAACAGAAAAATTAAATTGCAGGAAATTAAAATCAACTTAGATCAAGGAACCAGAGGTTGATGACAGGAATGTAAATTGCAAGAAATTAAAATCAACTTAGATCAAGGAACCAGAGGTTGATAGCAGGAAAATTAAATTGCAGGAAATTAAAATCAACTTAGATCAAGGAACCAGAGGTTGATAACAGGAAAATTAAATTGCAGGAAATTAAAATCAACTTAGATCAAGGAACCAGAGGTTGATAACAGAAATGTAAATTGCAAGAAATTAAAATCAACTTAGATCAAGGAACCAGAGGTTGATAACAGAAAAATTAAATTGCAGGAAATTAAAATCAACTTAGATCAAGGAACCAGAGGTTGATGACAGGAATGTAAATTGCAAGAAATTAAAATCAACTTAGATCAAGGAACCAGAGGTTGATAACAGGAAATTTAAATTGCAGGAAATTAAAATCAACTTAGATCAAGGAACCAGAGGTTGATAACAGGAAATTTAAATTGCACTTACAAAGCAAGCCTAATTAGGACACGAGCAGTTCTTCCCCAATGAAGTGTACTTAACAGAATCCCGAAGACCAATGATGAATGGAGGACGAGTTGCAAGACTTAACCTATGACCCCATTTCTTCAAATGCCCCTTTTCTGTTTTTTTTCTTTCTCCCGAAAAGCGCCCTTGTGGGTTTTTACTTCCCCTTCGTCTATGTGACTAGAAGTGCCCTTCCGGGTTTTCACCTCTAGTTTTTTTTTTTTTTTTTTTTTTTTTTTTAGGTCATTCCCTGCAAATCTCATAGTAAAGTACGTGAGGTTATCAATTGTCAAATCTTAATCTTATGGAAAAAATTTTAATTGATTTAAATAGCGCATTAAATAACGAGATTGCAGAAAGATAAATATAAGGGAAAGATAGAAACATGGGGAATGAAGTGTGATTTTATTATTGTTTAATAAAAACAAAGAAGAAGTTTCAAAGAAGAAGGGTACAAGGATAGCTCTCACATATTCCCTCTGGCTGATTTTTGAAATCCCTTAACTGCCATTATTTCAAGTTCTCTGAAGCCTCATGCCGTGACAGTTTCCTCTTCATCCTGGTTTCATGCCCCCCATTCCTTATTTCTCCCTTTTTGTTCTCGGGATGCCCTTTTGGGTTTTCACCCCTAGTTTTTTTTTTTTTCGCGCTCTTTCAGGACGCCCTTTCGGGTTTTCATCCTTCACTCATTTTACAGAAAGTGCCCCTTCGGGGTTTTTGCCTTCTTTCACACATTTTGCTAGGAGCGCCCTTTCGGGTTTTCGCTCCTACCCCTTTTCCCTTTTTTTTTTTTTTTGTTTAGGCATAGTATTTCTTGACGGTGTCAGCATTCACAGGTCTCGGAAACTCTTCACCGTCCATGTGGGTCAAGATCAAGGCTCCTCCAGAAAATGCCTTTTTAACCACATAGGGTCCCTCGTAGGTTGGTGACCATTTGCCCCGGGGATCGTTTTGATTCGGCAGCACTTTCTTCAGAACTAGGTCCCCGGGTTGGAATTCGCGTGGGCGAACGCTTTTATCAAATGCTCTAGCCATCCTCATCTGGTATAACTGCCCATGACATGCTACTGGTAACCTTTTCTCATCTAGCAAGTTTAACTGATCCAACCTTGACTGGATCCATTCTGACTCATCAATCCCTGATTCCTTCAGAATCTTTAGGGAAGGAATTTCAACTTCAATAGGTGATACCGCTTCCATCCCGAAAACCAGTGAGTATGGAGTTGCCCCGGTTGAGGTTCTTACAGAAGTCCGGTATGCGTGGAGAGCGTAAGGAAGCATATCATGCCAATCCCTATACGTGACCGTCATTTTCCGGATTATCCTCTTGAGGTTTTTGTTTGCAGCTTCCACCGCTCCATTCATCTGGGGACGGTATGGGGAGGAATTGAGGTGTCGGATTTTGTATTGATCACACAATTTCTGAATCCTTGGACCATTCAGATTCTTAGCGTTATCAGTGACGATTTCATTAGGGAGGCCATGCCGGCAGATGATATTGTTTCTGAGGAATTTGAGAAACGTGTTCTGCGTGATATGGGCGTATGACGTGGCTTCGACCCACTTAGAAAAATAGTCGATAGCTACTAGGATAAATCTGTGCCCATTGGATGCCTTAGGGTTGATGGGACCTATCACATCGATGCCCCACATTGCGAAAGGCCATGGTGAGGCGAGGTTGAACAATTTGTGAGGCGGCACACTTATCGGATCTGCATAGATTTGACACTTATGGCATTTTCGGAAATACTCGATGCAATCCTTTTCCATTGTAGTCCAAAAATATCCCCGTCGCATGATTTGCTTAGCCATCATGTGCCCATTGGCATGGGTTGCACAATTTCCCTCATGAGTCTCAAAAAGGATTTTCTTCGCCTCTTTTGCATCCACACATCTCAACAGTTCACCGTTGGACCCTCTCTTGTATAGGGTTTCACCACTGGGGAAGTATCCCAATGCTAATCTCCGAAGCATCCTCTTTTCGTTTCGATTTGCCCCTGAGGGGAATTCTCTGGATCTGCAGTAGACCAGGATGTCATGATACCAAGGTTTACCGTCGGGTTCTTCCTCAATCATGAAGCAATAAGCTGGCTCATTCCTTGCCTTAATCTTCAATATCTGAGCCATCTGCCCTTCTTCGATTTGAGCCATAATGGCTAGAGTAGCTAAAGCATCAGCAAATTGATTCTTGTCTCTACTAAGGTGAGTGAAAGAGATCTCTTCGAATTTCTTAATCAGCTCCAGTAAGTACTTCTGATATGGAATTAGCTTGGGATCCTTGGTTTGCCATTCTCCCTTGACTTGGTATATAATCAGGGCTGAGTCTCTATATACCTCCAACTTCCTGATTTTCATTTTGATTGCAGCCTGTAGACCCCTCACACAAGCTTCATATTCTGCGACGTTGTTGGTGCAGTCAAATCTCAACCTAATGGCTATCGGGAAGTGTTTTCCATCTGGGGATATTAATACAGCTCCAATTCCATTACCGGACAAATTGACAGCTCTGTCGAAATACATTTCCCATACATCGGCTGGCCCCTCTTCTTCGCAGTCTACTTCATTAATATGCTCATCAGGGAACTCAAAATCCAGAGCTTCATAATCCTGGATAGGATTTTTACGCTAGGAGGTCGGCCGATCACGCTACCTTTCACTGCCTTCCGGGTCATATAGACTATGTCATATTGGGAGAGTATGACCTGCCACTTGGCTATCCTACCTGGCACGAATGGGCTTTCGAATACATATTTGATAGGATCCATCCTGGAGATGAGCCATGTCTTGTGATTCAGCATGTAGTGCTTGAGGCGATTCGCTGTCCAGGCTAATGCGCAGCAAGTCTTTTCTAAGAAAGAGTATCTTGACTCACAATCATTGAATTTTTTGCTCAGGTAATAAATAGCCCTTTCCTTTCAGCCAGTATCGTCATGTTGTCCCAAAACACATCCCATCGAGTTCTGTTGGACTGCTATATACAGGATCAAAGGTCTCCCCGCCATGGGTGGAACCAACACTGGTGGGTTTGATAGATACCGCTTGATTGTCTCAAAAGCCTCTTGACAAACTGAATCCCATTGGGTGGTGTTGTTCTTTCGGAGTAGTTTAAAAATAGGCTCGGCTTTAGCGGTGAGATTGGAAATAAATCTTGATATGTAGTTCAATTTTCCCAGGAAACTACGCACCTCCCTTTCTGTTTTTGGGGGTGGCATTTCTTGAATAGCTCGAACCTTGTCTGGGTCTACTTCTATTCCCTTCTCACTTACTATGAATCCCAACAATTTCCCAGATCTAGCTCCGAATATGCATTTGGCAGGGTTCTGGCCACTGATATTTTCTGAGTCTCTCGAATACCCTCCTCATCACTCGTACGTGGCTCTCCTTTCCCCTGGATTTAACGATCATATCATCCACATACACTTCCACCTCTTTATGCATCATATCGTGGAATAATGTGACCATAGCGCGCTGAGAGGTGGCACCAGCATTCTTCAGCCCGAAGGGCATGACCCGATAGCAAAACACTCCCCATTGAGTGATAAAAGTGGTTTTTTCTTTGTCTTCCTCATCCATTGGGATTTGATTGTACCCAGATGCCCCATCAATGCATGAGCACCTGCCCAATCCCGCAGCATTGTCTACCAACACATCAATGTGGGGGAGAGGGAAATCATCTTTTAGACTTGCTTTATTAAGATCCCTGTAGTCAACGCACACCCTGACTCTCCCGTCCTTCTTCATTACCGGGACGACGTTAGCCACCCATTGGGGATATTTGACCACTTCCAGGAACCCAGCGTCATATTGTTTCTTGATTTTATCCCGAACTTTGAGCAGTGTGTCGGGATTCATTCTCCTTAACTTCTGCTTTACCGGGACTGTCCTCGGAATTAGGGGAATTTTGTGTGTCACTATCTGAGGGTCCAAACCCACCATATCATCATAGCTCCAGGAAAATACGTCGAGGAATTCTTTAAGCAGACTGATCATATCTCCCAATTCTTCACTCTCCACTACCTTAAGTTCCCTTTTTACTTCTTCTGTGCCTAAATTTATGGTGTGCGTTTCGTCTCCACAAGGCACTAGGGAGGGTTCATCCTTTTCATTGCTTTCTTCTGTAAGGTCTTCCTCAGAATCACTTGAAGTAATGGCAGTTATGGGATTTCAAAATTAACCGGAGGAATTTCTGAGTCTATTGGATTATTAGGTGTTAATTGATGAATGGTCCTGAATGAATAAAAATGGAACATATTATAAGGATGAAATTCAAAAGGAAAGAATTGGATTTAAAATGCGCTATTAATTCATTAATATTTATGCCATAAGAAAAAGGTCCATTTACAGTATTACACTTGTCACCATGGACAAAATGATCAAGTGTAGATAACCAAAGGTACTTTACTCGAAATTGAGTACAGGGATATCCTCTGTTGTCCAGTTGTCAAGCTCCTGCCCCTCAGCCACTGGCGAGACTAGGGCCTCATACAAGGAGTCCAGTTGGATGACATCTACGGATGGATCATCGGGTGATTCTTCTGTATTTGCCGGATGTTGAATGACCGGCTTAGTGAAGATCTCCGTGATTCTCGGGACTACTTTCATCTTTCCCATCTTCTGGTCAAACCTCTGATCCCGAAGTATTTCCTCATCCAGAACTGCCCATCCACGAGGGCATCCTCCTCATATCCCAAACCACAACGGCCTACCTTCTGAATAGCCGGTATGGGTTCCACGATTCCTTGCAAGGCGGTACCCAAGCCTTTCCCCTCTTGATACCCGTTCCTCGACATCACTTTGGCCACCATAGCCATAGCCCCCTCCTTCCCGGTATCTTGCAGTTCAAGGGCCTGGAAAGAACTCTCCAACGATTCCTCGGCCGCTTCCACATAAGGAAGTGATTGCGGCTTGGTGACCAGTATGGCTTCTTCGCCCCTTACAGTGATGATTTTGCCGTCCTTAATGTATTTGATCTTCTGGTGCAAAGTCGAAGGAACAGCATTCGCAGAATGGATCCATGGCCTTCCCAACAGCATAGTGTAAGCCGGCTCAATGTTCATCACCTGGAACGTGACGTTGAAAGTACATGCACCGACTTGGATTGGCAAGTCAATGTCTCCCAAAGACCTCTCTCTCCTGGTACCGTCAAAGGCTCTTACCACCATAGCACTCTGACGTATATATGATTGGTCGACCGGCAGCCTGGCTAAGGTAGCGCTAGGCAGTACATTGAGGGCTGATCCATTATCGATGAGGACCTTGGCCACTATACAACCCTTACACTTCACAGTTACATGTAGAGCTTTATTGTGCCCTAAGCCTGCGGGGTCTACCTCCTCTTCAGAAAAGGCTACAAAGCTGGATGCCTGGATTTGTTCTACTATCTTCTCAAACTGCCCCGGAGTAATGTCGGGGTTTACAAAGGCTTGATCCAGGATTCTTTGTAAGGCTTGTTGGTGGACTTCCGAGCTCAGGATCAGTGATAACAGTGAAATCCGGGCGGGTGTTTTTCTCAACTGCTCCACCACATCATACTCGCTCTGTTTCATTATTTGGAGCAGCAGTTCTTCCTCTTCCTTGTGCTCAACAGGCTCTACTTCCCCTGCTTTCTCCACCTCCTCTTCTGTATTTCTTGATGACTCTCCCATTTTTACTTTCCCTTTCCTCCTCTCTCTTTCTTCATTCCCGTAACACCTCCCACTTCGAGTTATAAACTCGACTTCTTGCTCAGGTGGAGAGGGCTTTGTTGTGATAATGGGCTGAGAAATGGTCTGGGGAGTAATGTCGCTGGCAGGTCCAGCATAAGTCATCCTGAAGTGCTCATGAGGAGCGAAACATGGTTTTGGTGGTGCCGGAGGTGAGACAAGACTAGGAGCCGACGTACTGCTTGACGCTCCCTGAGTGAAAACTTGGAAATTATAATTCCATGGAACAGCGTGAGTATTGGTGACGGGGAGCTGAGGCGGAGTTCGGATAACCGTTACTGGCGGTGAGGTTACCGGGGGTGAGAAGGTGATTCTGGGTTTGGAGGTAGAAGCAGTTTGGCTGAACCTAGTGGTGTTCACTCCCTCTTCCGTCTTTGACTTTGTCTGGCACCTCAGAACCTTGAGAGACAATAAGTTCCGGACTTCTTGCTCAACCCCTCACAATCTCGCACTCATGGTCAATCGCTCCATGGTAAGGACACCCCGTACTCTCTTCGAATCCCGCTACCTGAGGGCAAAGGTAGCCTTCCCTCATTGCTACAGCAAAAATCTCTTTAAAGTAAGGAACCAGCTTGTCCACTTCCAGTGTTGATCTTTCTCCCTCAGACTCAATCATATTTACACCACTGCCCGTATTATGGTTAGGCAGTGGGTTTGAGGTAACATTGGGGAGGGAACCATTTCCCTCGATGTTCAACCACCCGTTTCGGATTAAAGCGTGCACTCTCCCTCTGAGTGCCCCGCAGTTGTCGGTTGAGTGCCCTTGTGCTCCTCCATGATACTCACAACGGGCGGTGGCATCATACCACCTGGGATATGGCGGCTGGATTGGGTCCAAGGGGACTGGTATAATTTGGTTTATACCGACAAGGTATCTGTATATTTCACTGAGAGGGAGGGGAAGAGGTGGATCAGGGTTCCTTGGAGGTCTTGGGTTATTTTGTGGTGGTCTTGGTTGAACGGGAGGAGGAGGTGGTCTTGGTTGGAAATTTGTAGGTGGGGCATATTGTGGGCGCGGTTGTGGATAATTTGGGAGAGGAGGTGGAATGTTTGCGATGGTTTGGCCATGAGAGGGAGGATATGGCCGGTAGTTATTTTGGGGAAACTGGGAGTAATTATTCTGCCGAGTGATGGAATGCACGTCACTCTCCTTTTTCTTGCCAAAATTGGCAGTTTTCTTTACAGGGTTCTCAGCTGACTCCTGTAGTCGTCCCATTCTTAAGTTGGCTTCAATTCTCTCACTCGTCTGGATGATGTCAGAGAAACTGTTGGAAGTGTTCCCAATCATCAAGTTGAAGTAGGGAGCCTTCAAAGTCTCAATAAATAGAGAGCACAGCTCATTGTCAGTCACCGGAGGATGGACTTCTGCCGCCTTTTCTCTCCATCTTTAGGCATACTCCTTGAAGCTTTCCCGGTCTTTCTACACCAGATTCTGAAGATCCCTCCTTGTGGGGGCCACATCGTGGTTAAATTTGTACTGCTTCAAAAAGGCCTCGGCTAAATCCTTCCAGGAGCGTAGTCTGCTCCTATCTAACTGAACGCACCACCTCAGGGCTGCTCCAGAGAGGCTCTCGTGGAAGAAGTGGATTAACAATCTGTCATCATCTGTCATAGAGGACATCTTGGCAATATAGGTGGCCAAATGAATTCGAGGGTCCGAATTCCCAGTATACTTGTCAAAATCGGGGACCTTGAATTTAGGAGGTACCACCACATCGGGAACCAATCTAAGTGATGCCACATCCACAGAGCCATACATATTTAGCCCTTCAATTGCTCTCAATCTTTCCTCTAGAGCAGACAGTTTCTCGCTTTCTTTTGACTTATTTTCCCCTCCCACTGCCTGGGATATTCCCCCAGTTGGGAGATGAGGGGTGAAGTGAATTGGAGGGATTGAATTTGAAGGGTAAGGGTCGGTGTTTGGAATGGTTGGGTAATGAGAGTAAGGTAGGTCATTATTTGTGGTAACCGGATTGACAGTGATTGTCGGGTCCGGGATGGGAGACTGAAAGGTAAAAGAAGTTGAAGCTTGATGAGGATCATTTGTCGTAGGAGGCGGAGGAGGTAATGGTGGGCTAGGCTCTGAAGTAGGTTTATTCTGAGACATTTCCTTCATTAGTCTCATAATTTCAGAAAGCTGATCTTTCAACTCGGAGACCTGCCTCGTAGGTTCTCAGACTTGTTCCTGATTTTCCATTATCTTCCTTGTTCGAGATCTTGTTAAGTACACTCGCTTAGGTTGAACCGTGTGCTTGGTCAGACTTGCCTTGTTTGAAGCAATATTGATTTCCTGTGAGGGGTAAAAAAAAGAAAATTTTAAATGAACTTTGAATTTTGCAAAGAAACTAAAAGTCCTGGTCTGGACGAAGGATACAGTGGCATTTGAGAGCCAGGTTGAAATCTGTAAAAGGACAATTGCATCAACTTTATCATGGCATCCTCCGATAGTCTGACTGTGAATGACGGGATTGAATGCGCATTTATGATACCTGTCCATATAGCGCATCCAATTTTTCACATAACCCTAGCGAGGGAGTTCCTACGGGAGTCATATTATTCATTCACAAATTTACTAAACAATGGTCCAAAAATCATTTTATTAACTGAATAATTTGTACACCATATTCTTTACGTCGGCCTAGGCTCTGGGAGGTTCTTTATAATGAGATGACATTTTCTGAGATACTCATACAACCTTTCTTCTTGCTTGGCAGGATCGAATGCTTTCAGAGCGTACTCGGATTCAGGTAATAGTTCTTGTTTTCCCTGTGCTATCGTTTTTTCCAGCTGGTCAACGTTCTCTTTCAGTCCTTGATAGAGAGCAGCTTGTTTTTCTTTCTCTTTCCTTTCTTTAGCACACTCTTTCAAGATATCGTTGATGAGTAGTGCTTGTTCTTTCAATTCAAGCTTCTTCTTTTTGTTTTCTTACTTATACTCTTCAATGAGTATTTCTTGGTATTTCATCTTTTCCTGAAGCTTACTATTCTGCACTTTTATTTCTTTTACCTCAGCTTGGAGAGAGTCTTTTTCCTTTTCCCACTGCACCTCTTGCTTTTCAAACTCCATCCTTTCGGCTCTTGCCTCTTCCTTGAGTCTTCTCACCCTTCTCTTAAGTTTCTGCTGTTGGTCCTCCAATTGTTTCATTCGTTCTTGCAGCTGTGAGTTCTCGGTATTTGCCTTTTGTAGCGAGTCAACCAGCGACATCGCCTTCCTCTAATAGGGCGTTTTGGCGAGGGTTGCTGTCCTGAATTCTACAAAGAGAGTGTTCTCGGTCCCTGTCAGTTCTCCATTTAAGATAATCGCCCGAGGCACTTGGGCCTTTGGGTGATTTCTCCATCAGAGTGATGTTTTCCCAAGACTTGCGAGCCATTTTCAACCCTTCTTCTTCCTTAAGCTCATGGTAGAAGTGACCTTGGTGGTATTCTTTGATGTTGATCACGGACTGTGTTGAGCCAAACTGCCTCATTACCAATGCCGGAGTGTAACTTGTA
The DNA here is from genome assembly GCF_030052815.1 of Hevea brasiliensis. Lineage (NCBI taxonomy): Eukaryota > Viridiplantae > Streptophyta > Magnoliopsida > Malpighiales > Euphorbiaceae > Hevea > Hevea brasiliensis. The sequence goes on from NC_079505.1 coordinate 65,446,538, forward strand.
TACCCGGTTATTCCAATTAGGGACACCGCCTGATTACCCTCGCATCCGATCGTAACGGTTGGCCTGACGTCCACAGCTTCCTCCAACAGTAATTATGGCCATTGAAACTCAAAATCCGTTCCCACCACTGCTGTTCATTCTTCAGACTGATTACTAACCGGGTCATTCTCTCGATGGGAGGCTGGTCAAGGTACCAAGTCAATCCCTTTGTCTCCATGGGACACACGTGACTGATAATCCAGAGGTATAACAATTGAGAACAACACTTAATGGACCCTTTGCCCTGTCTTCTGCAGTGTGTAAGGGTCAACAGGGTCTCTGCAAGAATTGCTGGCATCGGATTGATCCCCTGCCTTTCTACTGTCCAAAATACCTCTACCGCGCTGCAAGTGATGATTCCCAATGGCCCCGGGAACAGAAGCAAACCGTAGATTCCCAAGGCGAGTGCTACTGAAGCTTGATCCCACTGTTTCTCTTGGAGGTAATGACCTAACCGCTTCTCGAGGTACGTCTAATACCATCCATGCGTGTTCCCTTTGACTGTTTCTTTTGACTTTGCCTCCTCCGAAGGGATGCCCAACAAATGTGTTAATCGTTTCCAGGTCTGCCTATGCTCAAGGTGTAGGTAGATCCGGTTCTGCAATGAGTACGGAATCCCTAGTAATGCCTGATATTCTTCCATAGTGGGAACCGTATCAATGTCATTGAAAGAGAATACCCCGTACTTAGGATTCCAAACCGACAACATGGCTTTTAATGCCGGGATTTGGACCTTGACTCGCATTAAGGTTGCAATCCTTCCATACTTCTCTTCAAATCGTACCTTAACCTGATCGGGAAGCGACCTCCATCTATTAGACAGGCCCTCGAGGTTGTTCATTCTGACCTCTATTTTATCCAGATCTAGTGAAGGTATTGAGCTAGCGTGTGCCTCGGAAACATCATTTTGCGAGGGTACGACCTATGAGCTGATTTGGACCAAAGTTTAGCATGCTGAGCCTCTTCTGCCGACTGACTCGAGGATGCCATGGTAAAAATGATGCCTATCCTTTTACAGACTCTTGGTTTGGTAACGCCTGCGGGAAAATTCGTTAGTAAGACAAATTAGGGTAATTTTGAATCATCTTGATTGTGAGGACACGTACACATTTATCAAAGTAGGAAAATGTGTAGGTGTTCTAGTAGGATTCAAGATTACCCTAAAAAAAAATGAACAAAAGGAAATTAAAGCAGAATAGGGTAAGAGTAAGTATGCCCCTTTTGTCCTATAGTAGGGAGACTCCTAATACCGGGTGAGCGCTACCTATTTGGATAGTTCTATCTTATAAGGTAGTTTACTACGGCTTTCAACTATTATGAGAGTTTAGCTCAGGATCTAATTTTCTAAAAGCCACAGGTTCCCAAATTGCCCCTATTGTAAACAGTAGAGCCCCATTCTACCCCCATGATATTGTCGAGAAAATTCCACGGGTATCACGATAAATAGAACGAGTTTCAATTTGAGCAGAAGCCTTCACGGATACTAACGGGGTAAAACCCACGGGTACCGCTACATGACCCCCTCCTACTTTCCTAAAAGGGTAAGAAAGCCCGGGTTAGGACCATAGTGTGTGAGGACATCGTGTGAGTGTTCAGTGTGTGAAGGGACACCTTTACCTCTTCCCAATTTAGGGGGATTTTATTTTTCCATTTTTCCCTTTTTTGAAATGAAGAGCACTGTAGGAAATAGAACAGGCAAAACAAAATAGTTAGCAGCAATAATAATTAATGTATAAAACATCGCCGAATGAGCCCATCTAACTATAATTTGATCTAACAAAATTAAATCTACTTTTGGACCACTAGACCGGGGTTAAAATTAAATCCCCAGCGGAGTCGCCAAGCTGTCGCAAAGGGATTTTGTGATCGCCTGGACGATCACTCACCGAAGTGGGAAAAGTGAGGAGTCGCCACCTTAGTTTTGAGGGAAACTAAAGAAAACCATTTGGGAAGATAAATTAAAAATGAAACCACTTCAAAACAGAGATTCTAGGTTCGGTCCAGAACGGTGGGGAAGGTGTTAGGCACCCCACCTCGTCCCTTAATAAGGGTAAGTAGATTTAATTTTTACGTTCTTTATAAATTAGTTAGGAGGGCTTGAACGGCAATGTTAATCCTCTCGGTGAAAGGAATATTCGATTTTTCACTAAATTCGGATCACCCAGATACATAAGTAAATGAGACAATCTTAGTGAATTGACGTCGCGAATTGTTTTTGGTATTGGGATTATTTTGCGTACGGGTTAAGATTTGGTGTGAGAATCGGATAAGAACCCTCATCCGATCTCTATTTAATGGTTATTTATTAAAACTTTGAGTGGAGACCAGATAAGAACCCTCCTCCGATCTCCTTTAAATATTTATTAATGTTTTGAGTGGAGACCGGATAAGAACTCTCCTCCGATCTCTATTTAACGTTTATTTATTAAAACTTTGAGTGGAGACCGGATAAGAACCCTCCTCCAATCTCCTTTAAATATTTATTAATGTTTTGAGTTGAGATCGGATAAGAACTCTCCTCCGATCTCTTTTAGATTAACAGGAGCCTGAAAGGGACTTTTTCGATCTCCCGGATTTTAATTTCAGCTACATGACATAAGAGCCTAAAGCTAAGGATTCTGGCATTCAAAGATGCTGGGGATAAGGCTTCTCGATACCTTTTGGCTAGATGGGGAAAACTAGACTTGATTTACCGACCTTCCATGTATTCATTTTACCAATATCTATTAATGACCGATCTATTCTGTTTCGTTTATTTTGGTTTTATTCCACTTTATGACATCTTTGTCGAATTGCTGTTTACGTCAGCCTAATAGTTTGGCTATCTTCCTGACGTGTTATTCAGGTTCTCTCTTTTAAAAGAGACCCCTAAGTTGCAGTTACCTACATCTTGCCTGACCATTTACACGCTACTAGGAACCAGAAAAACTTGCATTCAGAAATAACGAAGATTAATAAAATGACGGACTAATCACTAAAGAGATAACTCGAGAATAACATTCTTTTGGGTCCTTTTGCACAAAATGAGCTTGGAGAAAATCACATACGTAAGAAGAACAAAGAAAGTGCGAAAAATAAATGTAAACACTTAGTAAAACAACAATATGAGCTCTTACCTGTGAGGAGCCAAATCTACTGAAATAGCTACGGGGTGGCAAATAGAGATAAGACAGTGGACTAATTAGCTTGAGAGCTGATGTTCGTCGGGAAGTGAAGGGAGCTCAGCTAAAATATAATCAGATTAAGATAAAAGCCGAGTGGAATGAAGTTTAGCTTAGACAGTGGGAATGAAAACAGATATGATAAAGGGCTGAAAGTGAGGGTATGACCAGATAATGAACAAACTGGAAATGTAGAGTTCCAGTATTCAGAATCCTTTTCAAGAAACACTTCAGAAAACTAGTTTCAAAAGTTTTTCCAATCAACACTTCAAAGTAGCGGAATAACAAACTGAATGAAGTTTTCAGAGTTCTTCCACTATAATAACAGCCTCTCTTTTTTGTCCGTCCGTCTCTTGAACAGTTTTTCATGCAGGTATTTATAGGAATCGGGTGCTCCCCGTGGAGGGTCAGGATTTATTTTGAGGGAGATGGAGGGTCAAGATTTCGAAGGACATGATCGGATGTCCAGGAATTAAAGAGAATCAAAATGAATGGCTGAGATCCTTCTTCAGAACGTTTGTCCTTTTCTTCTTTCAATCTGACGGTCCCAGATCTTCTTGTCCGGAACGATCTAAGGGCTAAGAGCGAAAGATGCTGGTATTGTCGTCTTCTCTCTTGATCCAAGGGTTCCGGTTTGTCCTTACAAGTGGGATCAACGGTGGAGATTGGGATGTACAGGATCATGACATACCACGCACTGTCAAAGATTGCGGGCGATTCTTAGGCGCATGGTGGAGATCTCTGCTGCAACGCTTTAACTACCTCGGCTCGATTCGACGACGGTTATTTGGGATTTGTCTTATTCTTTTGCCTTTCGATCCCTCCTCTTCTCGATCTCTTTCACATGCTCTTTTCCGATCTTTCATCTGGTCTCCTATCTTCCGATCTATTATTCCGATCTTTCCCTTCCTTAGGTCCGGTCAAAGCATTGATTGCCTCGATTCCCGAAGCGTCGCTTGCTTTCGCCACAATAAATGCTCATTTTCCCTATATATACCCCTATTGGCGAGACATTTCCTTCATCTTATTTTACTCTATTCCTTTCTTATTTTCCTGTTCTAGCCGCTCGGTGGAAGTTCCAGCCATGATTGTGGTTTTTGATCCCTTTCCGATGAGCTTCTTTAACCACCGGCTGAAAATTTACGATCCCGGTGATCGCATAACCCTAACTGACGATGGTGAGAGAACTGGATTTGACCGATCTGTATTGCGGACCTCGGTTGTACCGATCTCGAGTCGCTCAACTGAGTTCATTTGGCTTCTCATCACATTGAGTGTTCCGACAGCGATTCTGATCCACATTGGGTGTTCCGACAGCGGATGAAGCATCCGGTCGGCAATATCCTTGGGATCAGTTATAAACTGATCCTTAGATCAGCCTTTTGATATAATCAGATCTCCAATGTATTCCGATCCTTAGAGATCGCCCAGATGATGTAATCCGTTAATGTAATCAGATCTCTAGAGATCGCCCAAATGATGTAGTTAGACCTTTATTGTAATCCGATCCCTAGAGATCGCCCTAATGATGTAATCCGATCTTTTGGAAATAAAAGTCTTGTTTCTCCAATTATTATCTTATTGATTATTTTCCGACCTCTGATATATTTGTCCGATCTGGGTCCTAACAAAACGACTCTTAACTAATCCTTTGTTCAAAATATTCAACTTATTATGCCGATCTCCAATTAACCGATCTCGGAATGTTCGAGAGACGTGTCAGAACAGCTGGCGAATCCCGTTAACCGATGCACTGCATGGAACCTCGTGAGCATTAAATGCTCGGACTAGTATAAATAGGGATGGGGGGGTTAGCCATTTGCTCTCTCATTCCATTTTCAGTCTCTTGCTCACAACTTCGAAGTTCTCTCATTTTTCCCAAGTTCTTCCGACGATAAGACTCGGTAAGGGCTTTGATCTTCTTTTTAGATTAAGTTCTATATTTCCATTGAAAATGAGCGGTGTCGAAGGTCGAGAGCGCGAGCCCTCCTTCCATTCATTCTCATGGTCGTCCGATGAAGAAGAGGTAGTCGGGCCAAGCACGCAACCTGAACCCCCTAGGGTCTCCGTTCCAGCTCGGGGGCGGATCATACCATCAAGGCGTGCACCTGTTTCAGGGAGGGAGACTCTCCCTATAGACGAGCTACCGTCGGTTCTTCGAGAATCCGATCTGCAATTGTTTAGCCAAGAATACAACATTCGGCCTGATTCGTACGAGCTAATCAAGTGCCACGGCGATCTTCGTGTCGATCACTCCTTTGAAGAGAATGCATGTTTATGGTGTACGAGGAACAGTTAAAGGCCGGTCTTCGGTTCCCTCTAGATGACTTCTATAAGGAGGTCCTAAAACTTCACTGAGCATGCAATGCTCAAATTCACACTAACTCGTGGCGTATCATGGTAGCCTTCAGAGGTCTATGCCGATCGAAGGGAATCGACCACGGCTAAGGTGTTCGCCGAGCCGCATGCACTAACTCGCCAAAAGGATGACGAACATCGGTTCTTTCAGTGAAGCCTCATTGCGGGCTCTTTTCCGATCCGCCTCATCCCTTAAGAATTGGAAGAACCGCTTTCTTCATTCTGAGGAGCAAAGATCCGAGCTGCTTTGAGGACTTCCCCCGTAGCTGGTGGTACCAGGGGCCTTTGCTTCCGAAGCATATTACCCTGAACCAGGAGGAAAGCTTAATAGTGATGGATCTGAAGAGTCAGGCCGCCACTCAAAAGTATTCTTGTTTGGATGCGGTGACTGCCGAGTTGCACCATTGGACTATTCAATCGCCACTGCCAAGACCGCGGACTTCCGCTCTCTGACCTCGGCATTGGTATTTTTTATATCTCATATCTCAGGACCTTAGCGATCTCACTGACCTTTTCTTTGTGCAGGTATGGCGGGCGGTGAGGGTTCTAGGAAGCGGAAGAAGGACAAAGAGATCTCCCGGAAAATAAAGGAGATGAAGCGTTCAGAAATGCTTCGAACGCCTGGACATGAACCTGGGGAAGTACAAGGGGACCTACCTCAACCCTCGGGCCTGCCGCAGGCCGCTCGATCTCCTCCTAGATCGAAAGAGCAGCCTCCACCTCCTCCAGTTGTTTCTAGTGCGGAAGGGGGTCCTTCTCAATCTTCTGGGAGGACCTCTTCTCGTGGCGCTCAAAAGCTAATCGAGTCCCTGAAGAATAACCGGACTGTTCGGGAGAACCCCGGTTTTGCCCAAGTCTTGGGGTCTTCCATCTTCCTCCGGGAGGATCGGGACAGGCTATCCTCGAACAGCCTTGATGATATCTTGACTCAATCCATGAGCCTGAACGTGGAGTGCCTGGTGAATCAAACCATGGTTTGGGAAAAGGTTCAGCGTCTGAGTAAGGAGATCAGGAAGAAAAATCAGGAAGTGGCTTCCCTTCGATCCCAACTCTCATCCGCTCGGGATTATATATCTCAAGTTGAGGGACGGGCGAAGTTTTATGAAGATAGGCTGGCTGAACTGAATCTTGTTCTGGCTGAAAGGAATCTGGTTCTCGGAGAAGTCCAGCGCCATGTGCCAACGGCCGCTCAGGTCGCCCAACTCATCGAGGAGCTTAAAGAGAAAGACGGGGAGCTTAAGGAGAAAGATGAAGAGATGGTGACGGGAATAGCCGGGGCCTATGTGAATGCTCACAAGGACCTCTTGGCCGAACTCCAGAAGCGTTACCCAAAGGAGGACTTCTCTTGGATGGCCGACCTGGCTCCTGGGGGTGATGATGAGGACAGTGAGGGGGAAGCCGAGGGTGAGAGAGAGAGTGAGCAAAATGTAAATCAGGCTGAGGGTGACCCTCCAGCTGAATAGCTTGTAAAAAAAAAAATGAAATGAAATGGGATGTCTCTTTTGTTCAATGAACGGATGTGATTGGAAAATCTCTGAATTGCCTAAGTATTTGATTGTATGAGCATAGCGAAACAAGAACTAAATGCAATTATTAATCTAAGTATAAGAGATCGGAAAGCACAATAAGCATGAGATCGGTGGGGAAGAAATGCTGAATGGGACTTGATTAAAATTGAAAATTTAACTTGAACACTTAAGATCGGAATCCTCATTAAACCGAACCAAAACCTTAGCTCTTAATCTTTCGAAAAGGAGATCGGCAATAAAACTGGTAAGAAAAGATCTAGTGCCAGTTCATTTCGTTTATCAGGAATATACTTGACGGGTCCTGAGTTTCGACAATGGGTTTGAGAGATCGGTGAGCGATAGACAGGTAAAGCTTTGACTGATGCGAGAACTTAACAATTTGATTTAATTCTTTGTGAGGAGAGATCGGAATTGTGCCTGCCTATCGAAGAGGGATCGGAAATGTGATTAGCTGTCCAAAGGAGACTTAGTACCGGGGATCGGTTTCAAAGTTTTATTGATTTTGGGGATCGGCCAAAATATGGTGTCGACACTATTTATAATAAATGGTCTAGGGTTAGGTTTTTTTAGAGTCTCTGTCAAAATCAGAATTCAGAGCGAAATCGTAAAATCGATCGTCGACGATACATGGCCCGTATCAAGACACGCCCAAGGCCGTAACTTCATCGAGCTGAATGGGCATGTTTCTATTGGCACAGAAAGTTACACGGGTCTCCAGGATTTACAGGGGTCAAATTACACGGTCTGTGTACTTCGTTTCTTCCTCGATTCTCTGGATTCCTTCTGGCAGAATGTTACACGGGTCTTTGGTTATGCTTACACGACCCGTGTACTTTGTATCAACAATGCTTCTCAATCCTTTGACCTTTCCAAGCTTCCTTCCACACTATATTACTTCAGAACTTCACCAAAACCCTGAAAAATACAGCAATAGTCAAATTTCTCCATTTAACACAATTATTTCAACAACTCTCAAACATATGCCTAATAGATAACTATACTTAACCAACTGAAATAAACATAAAAACACATTAAAAACATTAAATGTGATGGGAGTAAAATTAATAAATTATGCACTTATCAAATTCCCCCACAGTTATTCCATGCTTGTCCTTAAGCATAACTTAAACTCTCAATCAACTCCACTTAAAAGTTCCTTAACTTCACCCTATCACAACATTCTTTAACAAAAGATTAAAAGTTTGAAAGAAGAGGCAAGTAAGGTAATAACTATTACAACAAATTCCATCAACACCATGCCAATATATCAACAAATTTCCAACATAAAACAATAGGCTTGAAATCAATTAAGCTCACACAATTAAAGTTCCATAAAATTTTAAGTCAATACATACCAGAACACAAGGTTAATTTATCAAGGCACAATAATTATAGCTCTTTGAAAATCTTAGGGGAGGTAGAAATGCCATTTTTTTATATATATTTGAAATTGGTACTTCTCTCTTGTCACAGTTATTATAATTTTTTTATTTTTTATTTTTTTTCTTTTTTCAACCGTCACCTTCAGAAAAGTACCTTGCTCATATCCTAGCTAGCTTTTGGCCTGAGAATCAACATGGAGTTCATGAAGACCCCTGGTTAGTTTGCTTAACTAAAATAGCGGAGCAATTTTTAAGTTCAACCTTTTATTTCTCCCAATTTATGCATCTACATATTATAAAGTGCCCTGATAGATTAAACAAAGTTATGAAATATGCATGACACTAGTTTAAAGCACACATAATTAATCATTTCACCATTAAATCAAGCTAGATGATTTATGCAGGAAAAAAAATTGCTATATGGTATGGGGAAGAGGGAAAATCCATCATTAAAGTTACTATTACCTTGCCTAAAATTTCAAAAATTCAATCTAAAATAGAAAAGTCATTTCAAGGACAAAGCATTTCTCCCCGAGAGTTAATATAAAATCATGAATCAAGCTTATAAGTATAAATTTATTTATTTTTAAATTAAAGCAACAAATTTCTCCTCCCCCACACTTAAAACTTACATTGTCCCCAATGTAAAGCCCAAATGCAAAAGAAAGAAGAAAAAAAAATGCTAGAAAATAAAATAAAATAAGGGAAAGAAGACAAATCTGATTGTGGCTAACAAGCCACCCATGGATTGCCTCCCAATAAGTGCTTTTGTTTATCGTCGTTAGCAGGACATGCCATAGCTCCTTAATCCACTGAATGCTCTTGAAACCCCTCATAAAATAGCTTGAGTTCATGACCGTTGACCTTGAACACTTTGTTAGTTCCTAAACTTTGAATTTCAACTGCACCATAAGGAAACACATTAGTAATAACAAAGGGTCCAATCCAATGAGAATGCAACTTACCAAGCATCAGCTTCAATATAGAATTATACAATAAAACTTTTTGCCCAATCACAAACTGCTTCCTTATTTTGTCATGGAATGCCTTTGTCTTTTCTTTACAGATCCTAGAATTTTCATAAGCCTTAAGGCGAATTTCCTCTAATTCATGCAATTGTGATTTTCTTTCTAGCTTATCCTCAAAAATATCCTGCACAAATGTATCAACAACATTAATAGAAAAGACAGAATGATCATCAGCAGGATACTTCATGGCATCAAAGATATTAAATTTGACAGTCTCTCTATCAAACTCCATAGTTAAGGTACCCTCATCCACATCAATTTTTGTCTTAGCAGTTTTTAGGAAAGGTCTTCCAAACAAAATCAAAGCTGACTTTGATGTGGGAACACTATCATCCCCCAAATCCAGAATGTAAAAATCTACAGGAAAAATCAATCCTCCAACCTGCACCAACACATCCTCAACTACTTCCAATGGGTAAACATTAGAATGATCAGCTAACTGAATAATGACACTGGTTTCTTTCAAAGGACTCAAATTTAAAGTTTGGAAAACTGAATTTGACATAACATTAATAGATGCTCCTAAATCTGCCATTGCATGTTCAAATTTAGAATTACCTATTCTGCAGGGAATAGAAAATGAACCTGGATCCTTACACTTAGGGGGTAATTTTTGCTAAATTAATACCGACACATTTTCCCCCACACTGATCTTCTCATTATTCCTCAACTTGCGCTTTGTAGTGCATAGCTCCTTAAGGAACTTAGCATACTTGGGAACTTGTTTGATTGCATCAAGTAAATGTATATTCACCTCTACCTTCCTGAAAGTCTCCAAAATTTCTTTCTTTTGTTCTTCTTTCTTATTTTTAGCCAACCTGCATGGGAATGGAGGAAGAACAGAATTATTAACCTTATTCAGTTTAGGTTCAGTATTTACCTCAAATTTAGACTCTTTTTTTCCTTGCTTTTTCTTTTTCGTTGACTCTTGTGGAGTTTGATTATCAACTTCTTTCCCACTCCATAACAGTATAGCACTTGCATTTTCTCTAGGGTTTATGATTGTTTGTGATGGAAGCTTTCCAAAACCTTGAGCTTCTAACTTGCTCACAGATGAGGCTAACTGAATATCTGTCTCTCTATATTTTGAATGCTATTTTTGGTCTCCTATTGAAACTGTTGTGTATTGTTAGCCAAAGCCTTAACAATTTCATCAAGTGGCATACCTTGATTTGAGGGAGGTGGAGGTGGAGGCGGTTATGGTTGATTCACTTGTGGTCTTTGCTGCTGGTATCGATTTTGCACCGATTGATTCCCATAACTCAAATTGGGATGATCTTGCCATCCTAGATTATAAGTATTCGAATAGGGATCATACCTGCGTTGTGGCTGTCCATAATGTCCTACTACATTAGCATGTTGCATTGATTCATCCTCTTGTAACGCAGGACACATATCAGTAATATGACCCGAACCTGAACAAATTCCACATACCTTAAAAGTTTGCATGTTTCCTATAGCCAACTGCCTTACTAAAGAAGTTAAATCAGAAATCTGTTTCTCAAGGTTAGATGTACTTACCTCATTAACCTTCATGGATGAGTGATCCATTCTCATTCCAAACTGCTGAGAATTTGCTGCCATGTTAGCAATCAGTCTCCTTGCTTCATTTGGTGTCTTGTCAACCAAAGCTCCTCCACTAGTAGCATCTATCATACTGCGGTCCATTGGTAGAAGTCCCTCATAGAAATATTGAATTAACAGCTGCTCACTTATTTGATGATGGGGACAGCTTGCGCACAGCTTCTTAAATCTCTCCCAGTACTCATACAAGCTCTTCACATTGTACTGTCGAATTCCACAAACTTTTTTTCTTATGTTGGCAGCACAAGAATCAGGAAAATACTTATCCAAAAATATCTGCTTCATCCCATTCCATGAGTTGACAGATCTGGAAGGAAGGAAATACAGCCAATCCTTAGTTGTGCCTTTCAGTGAGAAAGGGAAAGCTCGAAGCTTGATTTGATCCTCTGAAATTCCTTGAGGTTTCATGCTGGAACACACAACATGAAATTCTTTTAAATGCTTATGTGGATACTCACCTGCAAGACCATGAAACTTAGGCAACAAATGGATTAGTCCAGATTTCAACTCAAAAGCAACATTTAAAGTAGGTTATTGAATACACAAAGGCTGTTAGTTTAGATCAGGAGCAGCCAACTCTTTCAAAGTTCTAGCAGCCATGGTTTCGTTTTTGGAATTTGAATCCGAATTTGAATATAAACTTAACTCCTTTGGAGATTGGACTCCTTCAGATGTACTCAGAATCAGCCTACCTTGCTTAGCCAATTTTCTCAACTGTTTAGCTATTTTTTCTACTTTTGGATCAAAGATCAACTCACCAGATTAAGAAGTTCTTGTCATAAACAGAAAGAAATCAAAGTAAAAACAGAAAAATGCCTCAAAACCTTAGGAAACGATGGAATTTGACCTCAAGAGGGTGGGGCAAAAGAATCCTACGAATTCACTGGTTTTGATCAGAGCGTCGTTTCCTTCAAAATAGGTATGGGCCACCCTCCAAATTCAACCAAAATTCTTAATGAACAGTAACACCGTAAAAGAAATTTTTTTTTTCACAAACCTAAAAACAGCAACAACTCACAAAAAAAATTAATAACATAATACACAAAACAAAAAATCCAATAAATTTCAGTCCCCAGCAACGGTGCCAAAATTCTTGATGGGTGTAGAATCCACCAGAAATTAAATTAACTAAAATCACCAAGTATGAAATATTTTCTGCAGTAAGTGGTGAATCCAGGTCGAACCCTAGAGACTAAATTATTAAATTTCGTGCACTTGTGCAATGAAAAATGAAAGGGACAAAGATTGAGGGGGTTTGGTAACACAAAATCAGAAGAAATTAGAAATTCAAGAACTAAATACAAAAATATCAATTTAAACAAACTTCAATCCAAGGTAATTCTCATTCCAATGCATTGATTTGATCATAGACAAAAGAAATACAATTATCTCTTATTGAATACTTAACGTAGATTTACCAAACAGCGAGGTAAACCCCTGACTTCCTTATACTCATCAATTCGAGCCCAGCACTCTTGTTGACTCTAATTATTAACTGAATTGGTATTAAGCAATCCTCATCAAATTAATAACTGCTTTAAGAATAGGAAGCAGTTAAGCTGAACAACAATTTATGAAGCATAAATCATTTAATCCACCATATTGTTTCCTTAGATTATTATCGAAAACTGGGATCATAATCAATAAAACCTAATTGCTGCCTATGTTCAATCTTACACAACAATTACGGATTATAAAGATGAACTAGCAATTGATCTCATCAAATAATCAACTAATATGCCTTTTTAGCAAATCATTCAATAGATCAAAGACAAATAAATCAGAAAACAATATATATTCAAAAAGACATAAATTAAATTAAGAACCTGGTCTCAAAAATCAAGCAAAAGAACTTGAATCCCTTGAACTGAATTAAAAACTTAGCCACTCATGGCTTACAGAAAAATAAAGAAGAATTCTAAAAGATGAATGGAGAGGCTACTAAATGATTTTGAAGGCAAAAACTCCAAAATTTGATTCCCAATTAGCAAAAATCCTAACACAGAAAAGAGTTGCAATCTCTTTTGACAATTAATTTGGATGAGAATGAGATCTTCAGATCTTTGTTAATTTAATAAAATTTACAAAGAAAAAAGAAAAGTATATTTTGACAGAGAATCGAGCTTTATCAAGGAAATAACGGTATGTGATTTTCAGTTTAACATTTTTTGGTCTGAAAATCATTATTAGATAAGTGATAAAATAAAAACTAAAACCCTTTTCATTAAATAAGTTATCCATTTAAAAAAAAAAAACAAAAAAAAAAAGAAATTGCAGCGTTAACGAACGCACCCTTAATTAATTGTTTTAATTGAAACCAAGGTAATGGTAAATTAACTATAGTGACTCTTTTGTTGACATATTATATTTATTTGAGTTGATTGGCACTTTTACATCATTTAGATTAGATACGAGTAGTTGAACTTAGCCATAATTTTTCATGATGCTATTAATAATGGTTAAAAAATTATAAAAGTCAAATTCACTCTCCCTAATCAACTCAAATAAATATGCTAAGCATATTCAAATCAAAGCTTTATAATACACTAAGGCAAAGCAACTCCAAAATTTTGTCAATTAACTCAACCAACTCAACATTTAAATCTTTCAAGCCATGAGTTACAAGATAAATCAATAAATAACATAAAAATAAAGAGAGAAGGATTGAGAGAATTGAGACACAAGGATTTTATAGTAGTTTGGCTTTAAGTAGCTACATCCACTCTATCAAATATCTACTTTCAGTTTTCACTCCACTATTTGCTCTTTTCAGTGGGTAAGAAATAGGCCTTTGTACATCTACAAGACTTCACTACGTACTTGCAACATTACAAGTGTCATCCTCGCAAGAATAATCAACTTCAAGCTTATAAGATGCTTAAGAACAATAAATATGTTTAGGTTTGATTTGAATCACTCTCACTAACTGAAAAATACAAGATTAAAGAGCTATTAAGATGTGAGAGAAGGTTTGCCTATGATAGAATAATGAAAAAAGATGAAGGCTCAAGATTGAATGCTCATAAATGATCACAATAAATCTCTTAAGAGTTGTAATGCTGTCATTAGGTGAAAAGGTAGTAAATCAAGCCTTATATAGGCATGTTTGAAGGGTTGAAGAGCCCACTTGAGAACTTGTCTAATGGCTAGAAATATTTGAAAAACTAGCCATTGGTCCGTAGAAAAATGTGCAGGCTGGTTTTAGTTAAGGAGGCAAAAAATAACTAGGTAATTTTTTTTTTGAGTAAGAGTTAGCTAAAAACAAAGCAACCATGAATAAGGTAGTTACTTTTGATCTCTAATAAAATTATATACTAAAAGTAGGTAACTAATTTAGCTACTATCTAATTTAAACTTCAGTTCCACCATTTTGTCTTCAATTAGCAAGTTTGAATGCTTCAAATACTAGCTGATTGATATGCAAACATGGAAAGTATTAAAATTGATAATAAAAAATAAACAATAATAACTTTAAACAATTATTACAATATTTACCTGTAGTAATGTCAACCATCCAAATTTACAATGTTTTCATTGGTGCTACTTATTTCACAAAGTGCAAATGCTGAAAAATAAATAAAAAATAATTTAGCAAATAAATTAACAAATAAAAGAAAATGAATTGAGATTAACAAATACTCTTTTCAAGCCTTTCAAGATCTGCTAATTGTTCTTCAATACATTTGTGGCAATGGGATTTCCCTAATCAATCTTATGCGCATATTTAGGTTTTAACAATTTTAGGAGCTAAAGAACTCCTAAAAGAATCCAGTACTCTACCTCCAGTGCTAAAGGTTGATTTTAAAGCAACTGTGGATATAGGTACTGCAAGTATATCTCTTACCATAATTGAAAGGATGGGAAACCTACTAGAATTAAATTACCACCACTTTAATATATTAAATTCTTCTTTTTCATCCACCACTTTAATGCCCTCATTTAGATAGCAATCTAAATCAGACTTATTGTTAGCTTCTCTAGTCTCTATTTTATGCTTCAAGAACTGATCCCCCAAATTCAACCTTGATTTCTTTTTTGTTCCTTCACTTCAATTGTTTTCACTTCTATTTCCAATAACAATGCTATCACTTTCATTTTCAGCTTGAAATATTTTCTTATGTTCATTAAACAATTCATATACAGCCAATTTAATTTTCTTTGCTAATTCCATGCCCTTTTCTTTCCCATACACAGTTGAAAGAGCAAATTCCATAAATTCCAACTTATATCAAGGATCAACCACCACTTCTATATAAATTATTTTATTCATCTTATGAGGATCCCCCCAATATTTATCAAATTTCACCTTCATCCTATCACCCATACATGCTAATTCTATGTTATCACTCCCTTGCCACTCTTGCAATAAACAATCAACTGAACTGATCTCATTAAAAAATATATTAGAAGTGACATATCTATATCCTAATATTCTCAAGGTAAGATCATAAAAGTGGCCCAAAAAATCTACAACTCTGCTAACATGTTCACAATCCAAACTATCTGGAAAACCATAACCTGATTGAAGAACAAGCTTAAAGTTGAAGGAACGAAAGCGTGAAAAACACAAGTTTATACCATTGAATTCAAAAATTTTCACCTAGGGTCACATGCATCATGCAAGATTTATTTTTATCTATTTGATTTCAATGATAAACAACATATTAAAACTCTTTTAATATGTTTTTGGATCTTTATTTGCCATTTAAGATTTTAAATTAATCAGATTAATTTTAGAACCCTAGATTAAATCAAGAACGATTACACTAACCTCTTGATGCACTGCAGCGTGTCTGCGCCTTTGAGATTCGTCTTCAGGACACCATATGTTGTCCCTCTAGCTTGTCCACACCAAGAACACCTATGGCAGCCCTTGAACAGCTTCTAAAGCCTTTTCTATTAATTAGAAATTCAAGTTTTGCCTTTTAAGTGATTAGAGATGTAAACAGGACACTAGAAACAATTTCTAGTGTTCGTAATTCAAGAGATTGATGGCTAATCTCTTTGAATTGATGAGAGATGAAGAAGAATAGATGAAAAGCCTCAAAGTGGCGTGACAAAGGAGAGGAGTGGCTGCTGGTTATTTTTCTTTTCATAACCACACTTAAATAGCTAGGTTAACACATTAAACCCTTGCCACATGTCACCCTTTGATTAGCTCTAGGTTTAAGTGACCCAATCACATTGTGCCAAGTGTCAAACCTATATTTAATCTTGATTTTAATCATCTTCCATGATTAAAAAAACATTTGGCAAGCTTATGTGTAATCCCATATGTCACCATCTCATAATGCCACGTGTCACACTGTGAAATGACCAAAATGCCCCTGTGTCTTAATTTTGAGTTCTTAACCCAAAATTATTATTTTTCTTCTTCTAATTAATTTATATCAAATATAAATTAATTACTTAATCTCTATTAATTAATTTCTCATTAATTAAATTCATATTTAAACACTTTAAATATAAATTTAATTTATACTGCACATCCAATAATCTAGATTTGGTTTCAAGTCATGCTAGGGACTTTGCAATTTAATTGCAAACCAAACCTATTTAATTAATCAATTAAACTCTTTAATTAATTAATTAAATCATATTTAAATAGGTGATAACTTGTGTATGTGTGTGACTTACTAGGCTCATCATTAATTGGCAATGAGACATGATATCAACTCTTAATATCATCAGAACTCTTTCTTACCATAAATGATTTCTCTAAATCATTTTATGCACCTCATAGACCATGGTTAACACCTAGCATAGCATACCATGGCCACCCAATTAGTAATAAGGTTTACCTTAAATGAACCTATAATCATATGTTACCATGCACTAGAATCTCTCTGTTACAAAATCCCAACTCAAGCTGGAGTCATGGTTTATGTCAAACTCCATTTGCTATGAATATTATGTTCTCTTTTAATTCCAATTCTTGATTAAAAAGATTTTCTCATCAGAAACTCTTTTCTGTATAAATCTATCTGTCCTGGCTAGGAACTTGAAACATCAAGAACAATTAAATGAACATAGGATTTTATCTCTATTTACTTAGAGGAACAGATTCCATCTTGATCAACACCTACATCCATAAATAACTAGTAGGAGCCAACACATGCCCATATACCCATACATAGTACAAGTATGAAAGCAGTATCAAACTCAAACTACCTATATACAAGATAACTGTGCTATCTCAGGTCTAAAGATTATATGCACTGATATGATTTATGACAAAACATTGACAAGAGTAAACCCATGTGCTTGTCATAAGTGTCACTGGTTCGGCCTACTTATCATTTATAAGTGCCTATCATGTTTGTTATATGGCAAGAGACTCACCATTCCATCTTATTTATATCTCATATAAATAACTTGGGAACAAACATAAATACAATCTTTCTGGATAAGTCATGTCCTTATTATGAAGTATCCTCGATTGTGAACCTATTTATGATACTTTGTGCTAGAAATATTGTCACTCATATTCTTAACAACTTAAGAATAATATTTCTAACAAAATATCAATGGACCTTTTCTATTACACATAAATATATTATGTAAACGGAAAAGTGAAAATGCCTTTTATTAATAAAAATATGTACAAGATACATACTAAATGATGTGCTCTAAGGCATACTACTAACAATCTCCCACTAGCACTAGAGCCATTCATTACAATATCTTAGACCCATCTTCTCAACATGTCGGTCTAACTGAGCTTGTGACAAAGGCTTAGTGAATGGATCAGCTGGTTTTTCAGCTGATGCTATTTTCTGCATGGCTACATCGCCTCGCCCAACTATTTCTCTGATAATGTGGTAACGCCTTTCTATGTGTTTGGATTTCTGATGAGACCTTGGTTCCTTAGCCTATATGACTGCTCCATTATTGTCACAGTGTAGTGGAACTGCTGACTCAATGGAAGGAACTACTGTAAGTTCTGTCACGAACTTCTTTATCCAAACAGCTTCCTTTGCAGCATCTGATGCAGCAATATACTCAGCCTTTGTAGTGGAATCTGTAGTCGTGCTCTGTTTGGAACTCTTCCAACTGACTGCACCTCCATTACAAATGAACACATATCCAGAGATAGACCTTCTATCATCGATATCTGATTGGAAATCAGAATCAGTATAACCATCCAATTGCAAGTCTCCATCTCCATAAATCAAGAATAAATCCTTAGTTCTTCTCAAGTACTTAAGGATATTCTTGAAAGCTATCCAGTGTTCCAAACTTGGATTGGATTGATACCTGCTAGTCAAACTAACAGTGTAACATCCTCACTTTAGCTAGTCCGTACAGTCTACTGTTCTGGTGACCAGTGTCGGTCCGGACAGCTAGAACGTTCGGAAAAATATTTTAACTAAAGTGAGGAACCATAATTAACTCAAATATTAATAAGAAAAATTTAGGAAAAATTTTAGAAATAAAATACAACCGAGTTAAACGAGCCAGTGCCCTAGCGATGGGTAACCCAGAGGGAAGTTACGGTTCTCGCAACTAGGAGCCCTAGACCAGGGGAAAAAATTATAAAATAATTTTTGAGACTCGAGAGAAGGGTCATTGAGGTTCTTATGGCATTAGAATTCCAAGAAAATATTTATAAAAATTTTTCAATCGGTACAGACAATTTTGATCCGTTAAGCCAAACGGAGGGCATTTTGGTCATTTCGCCTTCAGAGACGATTTTTGGCCGACTTGTCCAGTTAAGTAAATAATTATTATGATCTAAAATATGAATAAATATTGCTAAAAATTAAATTAAAAATGAATAGAAAAGAAAGAAAAAGAAAATGACTTAAATGCTTAATTATGACATCACCATGATGTCATTTAAGTGCCCTCCACTAATCACCATTCAACAACACAACAAAGACTCTTTAAAAAGAGAAAAATGGCAAATTAAGAAACCAATTTTCTGGTTCTTCTTCTTCCTCAAAACGTGAACCTCCCCTCCATAACCCTCCATGAAAGTTTCCTTTAATTACTTCCATTTCCCATGAAATTCCACTACTAAACCCTAAGTCACCTTCATTAAAACTTGTCCACTCATCTTGGGGAAGTGTTTGGCAGCCTAGAAAAGGAAGGAAAGTGAAATTTAAGCTTGGAAAAGTCTGCCCTACAAGAGGTTAGTGCACCTATCTACTTAAAACCCTTATTTTCTATGTTAGAGACTTGAAATCAATATGAATTTTTGAATTAAATGAACCAAATTTGAGTGTATGCCTACCATGAATTTCGGCAGCCCTATTGAAGGAATAGGAATGAGTGTTTTGTTGGACTTAGAGTGGACTAGAAATGATGTTTAAGGTACATATACACAAGTATAATGAATTGGTATGCTAACTAAGGTAATTGGTGTAACCCTTGAATTTGAGCTAGGGTTTAGGAGTGAAAAATTGGACTTGGCTTATGAAATTTTTAAAGAACATTCTAGTGGTCAATTAGTGACCATTTGAGGAAATTTGACCATAATTGGGACTGAAATATAGCATGGCAAAGTGAATGAGTATACTGCCTAGAGAGTGCAGCATGGTGGCTGAGATTCCAGCCCACTTAGATAGCCATAACTTTGGCTGTGTAGGTTCAATTGGTGTTTGGCCAATTGGACATAAAACTAGACTTATAATGGCACATTGTTGCTGAAGAAACCATGCCCAAAAGACCAAAGCAAGAGGACCAAAAGTTGACCCCAATCCGGATACCCTGCAAGCTGATTCTGCAGAATGACCAAATGAACAGTAACTGTTCATTTGGCCATAACTCACTGTAGATATGGTCAATTGACCTGAAATTTTTACAGCAACAATTTAAGACATAGACAAACAACTTTCATGAAGAAACCTACCCCAAATTATGACCAGAACTTAATTAAAATGGCAGTCACAGTCACTATTCATGGTACTGTAGATTTGGTAAATTCTGCAGAATTGAAATCTGGCCAGCTTTGGTTTTTGGACCATATCTGGAGCTACAAAACTCCAAATGGAGTGATTCAAAAAAAGAAATTCAACTAGACAAAATAAGGAACAACTTTCATGTTTACCATTTCCTCAAATTTCCACTGTAACAGTCCCTAATATAACAGTAAACTTATGGTACAAAAACTGAAAATTCTGCCACTTAGTGTTAGGCTTAGAAATGGTAATGGTGATCACTTCCAACAAGTTTTAAATGCAAAATGTGGTATGTTTGGAGTGTCAAAACCAATGTACCTATTTTCTATCCAAAAGTCAACATTTTTGTGGACCAATGAGGTGAATAGTGACACCAAAACTTGAAATTCAAATGTGAAATTAGAAATGCATTTAGGGGACTTTAAATTGCAATTGGCAATTAATACTAGCAAATGTAAAACTCAAAATGTTGGATCTTGGTGTAATTAGAATTAATATATCCATTAAGTATAAAAAAGTCAACATTTTGGTTGACTAGTAAGGTGAATAGTAATCAAAATGATTAGTAAATTAAGATGAAGACCTAGAACCAATTCTAAGCTTAAATGCTTAGAATTGTATGACAAATGTGGACTATGCATCCTAGTCAAAATTGTTAAAAAGAAATTAAGGCCATAAATTTGAAATCCATGAAATATTTATGGATTACTTGAAACATGAAAAATAAGTCACCTAATTGATATGAATAGATAGTTAGGGCTTATATGCCCATCACAAATGGAATTCATAAAATATTAATAACTCAACTTGAAATATAAAATTTGCAATTACATAAGTAGATTCTTGAATGTATAAATGAGAAAAGGAAAAATGTTTTGAATACAATGGTACATGTGAACCATTGTTTAGAATTGTGATTAATATGAATAACATAAAGAATGAATAAATGAACCATATTAATGTATGAATGAGACATTAGTTCTCATTATTGTAGAAAGGAGAAGTATTTTGAGTACAATGGTATAAAAAGGATAATTGATGTGAATTGTGATCATATAAATGATCAAATGAATGTATGAATTATAATTGAAATTTATTATGAAATAATGAAGTCATAAAACACAATATATTAATGGTTAATGATATTATGTGCCCTTGTATTGCCTAGACATGTGTGTCAGATTGGATAGTTTGGCATGCCAATAGGGTATTGTTTTAGCAGTACTGCGAAAGGCTTTATGCCTATATTCATGGCTTTATGCCCGTATTCATGGCTTTATGCCTGCACTCATGGCTTAATGCCCGATTAGGTAATATCATGGCTTCTTAGCCATACTGACTGCATACGTGGTTGACGTTCTGCGTCCCATGGTATGACGGTCCGAGACACCGCGGTGTCCAGTGCCAACGACCCGTTATCCAGTTTAGTCAGCCTGTCATAGGTTACTTGGGCAGTGAAATTTATTGAAATAAGTTAAGAATATTAGTAATTATAAATATTAGAAATTAAGTAAATGAGTAGGATGACCTAAAATAAATTGGAATAATTATTTATTAGAAATAAATCGAAATGAACTGGACCGATATCAAAATTTACTTATTATGAAATAATCTGAGACAACCTAGAAAGTATTGAGAAAATGCTAAAAATTATAACACACATAAATATTGCAAATGTGACTTACACGATAAAATAAGCATATATTTATTATTTTTAGATCATTTTTTCTTGTACATTATTACTGTACATTGGCAAAATAAACGCTTCCAAAGAAGACTAAATTAGGATAAAACATATTAAATTTTAGAAACCGCATGTGAAGTATAAATAGATCTTAATTATTTGAATGATGTTTTATTTCTATCTTTATTTGTATATTATTTCCTTGTTATATTATTGCACCACTAAGCAGCAATGCTTAGCGCGATAGAATTGTTTCCTCACGCAGGTACTGAAGCTAGAACCCACTAGATGTTTAACTGGAAATTTTGAGAGTTCAGATCTGCAGAGTGTCAAAGGTTGTCACCTCCTCAGCAATGCATGTAGATAGGGCTCACATTAAGCATATCATGTATTTTGTGTATGTTAATTATTTCTTATATTGTAATATAAATTAGCAAATTGTAATTAATTTATATATCATGTAAATTATGAAATTTTGTAATTATTTTGTAAATTATGTAAATTAAGGAAATTTGAAAATTTTGCTTATGTAAATTGAGAATGTTTACATATGAATTGAGTACGAATGGACATGTATGGAAATGATTATGAAATTGAGTTATATGAATGAGATGTGAATTATGAGATGAATGATTGAGAAATGAAATTGAAAAATGTTGAGATTTGATATTGGAGTTTGAGAGTGATGAGATATAAATATTAGAAGTGTTTTTCACAGGTTCCGAAGAACTGTTTTCTCCATTTTTAGCCGGTACTCCGCCGGATTTTCTTTAAAATTTTCGAAACCTCAAATAAATAATAATTTTGATAAATGGCTTAAATAAATTATATTCCATAAACCATATTCAAAACTATGACAAAAAAATTAATTAAGGAAAAAAATAGAGTGTGCTGGTATACCGTGTGACATATCTTACCCGGATATACTGTAGACGGGTAAGGGGTGTCACAAACAGCATGTGCGATATCCGGCCTAGTACACAACATTGCATACATTAAACTTCCAATAGCCGAAGTATATGGAATCCTGGCCATCTTATCTCTTTCTTCAAGTGTTTTTGGAGACATCTCTTTAGAAAGGTGGATACCATGTCTCACTGGTAACAATCCTCTCTTGGAATCAAGCATGTTAAACCTCTTTAACACCTTTTCCAAGTATAGACTTTGAGATAAACCAATTATTCTTTTCGCTCTATCTCTATAGATGCGATATAGGTTGCCTCCCCTAAGTCTTTCATGGAGAATGTATTTGACAACCATACCTTTATAGTCATCAACATACCTGTGTCATTACCCATCAACAGTATGTCATCCACATATAAGACAAGAAAAGTGATAGCACTGTCACTAACCTTCTTATATACACATGGCTCATCATCATTTTTGATAAAACCAAAGGGTTTAATGGCTTCATCAAAACGAATGTCCCAACTCTTCGAAGCTTGTTTCAACCCATAAATGGATCGCTTTAGCTTGCATACCTTGGAACCATCTTGGGATTCAAAACCCCTAGGTTGTTCCATGAAAATATTTTCTTCAATGTATCCATTGAGAAAAGCTGTTTTGACATCCATCTGCCAAATCTCATAATCATAGTATGCAGCTATTGCTAATAAAATCCTAATTGATTTAAGCATGGCAACAGGCGAGAAAGTCTCCTCATAGTCGATTCCTTGCCTTTGGCGAAACCCTTTCGCTACTAGCCTTGCCTTATAGGTCTCTACCTTTCCATCAGAACCAATTTGCTTCTTGAAAACCCATTTGTTCCTTATAGGTACAATACCTTCAGGTGGGTTAACAAGATCCCAAACTTGATTCTTATACATGGAATCAATCTCGGATTTCATAGCATCAATCCATTTTGAAGAGTCTATATCTGATATAGCTTCTTCATAAGTAAGTAGATCATCTCCATGATCTACTTCTTCATGAGTAGACAACTCTTGTTCTTCTTCATGAAGAAAACCATATCTCACTGGTGGGTGAGATTCCCTGGTTGTTCTACGAGGAACAACTGTAGATGTTTCGTCAACGGGTATAGGTTCACTAGATGGATCTATATCCATCTGATCTGTTGATTGGTCAGAATTCTCCAATTCTAACTCTATTTGCCTTCCTTTGCCTCCTTCTTGAACAAACTTTTGTTCAAGAAATGTGGCATCTCTACTTATCACAACCTTTTGTGAAGTAGGCAAATAAAAATAATATCCAAAACTATCTTTTGGATATCCAACAAATCGACCTTTTTCTAATATGGTCTCTAATTTATCAGTGTTCAGCTTTTTGATATAAGCTGGACAACCCCAAATCTTAACATGCTTAAGACTTGGTTTTCTTCCATGCCATATCTCATAAGGTGTGGAAGAAACTGATTTTGATGGAATCCTATTCAGAATATACAAAGTTGATTCTAATGCAAATCCCCAAAAGAAGATTGGCATATCAGTATAGCTAATCATACTACGTACCATATCCAATAGGGTACGATTTCTCCTTTCAGATACACCATTCAGTTGTGGCGTTCCTGGAGGAGTCAGCTGAGAAACAATGACATGCTCTCTCAAGTATTCATCAAATTCAGTACTCAAATATTCACCTCCACGATCTGATCGAAGAGCTTTAATACTCTTTCCTGTTTGATTTTCTACTTCAGATTTAAATTCTTTGAACTTTTCAAAAGATTCATGTTGGTATTTCATCAAATACAAATACCCAAACCTTGATTTATCATCAGTAAAGGTAATAAAATAATGAAAACCCCCTCTAGCCATTTCTTTAAATGGACCACATACATCACTATGTATTAGCTCCAAAATATTTTCAGCTCTTAGCCCTTATCCAACAAAGGGTGATCTAGTCATTTTGCCCTGAAAGCAAGATTCACAAGTTGGAGTAGGCTCAGAGCCCAATGAGGATAG
Source organism: Hevea brasiliensis (assembly GCF_030052815.1). NCBI lineage: Eukaryota > Viridiplantae > Streptophyta > Magnoliopsida > Malpighiales > Euphorbiaceae > Hevea > Hevea brasiliensis. The sequence continues at coordinate 65,471,124 of NC_079505.1, forward strand.
AATCCCCATTTTCTCCAGTTTTGCAATCCTATCTTCTGCAACATGACATAACCTTAAGTGCCAAATATATTTTGAACTTGAGTTGGTTTTCACCATGGCATTGCATTCTTTTAGATTGCTATACTCTGTCCAGTGGAAACACTTTCTTGTTGGCAGTGGAAACACTTTCCTTTGCCTTTGTCAGCTTTGGTCTTCCTTTTTTGTTTAGCTATTTTCTTAGAAGGACCAGGAATCTGAGATTTCTTTTTCTTATTGCCCTTCTTCTTGTTGGACTTTCCAGCAGAAGAAGATGCAACCAAAGCTACCTCTTTTCCTTTATTGCCTGGCATATTCTTTTGGGCAATAACCAGTATGTTGAGTAAACCAGCTAAGGTGCATTCCTATTTAGTCATATGGAAATTTGTCACAAAATTCCCAAAAGACTCAGGAAGGGACTGAAGGATCAAATCCGTCTGTAGTTGGAAATCCATGTTGAAGTCAAGATGTTCCAACTGCTCAATCAGCCGAATCATCTTGTGGACATGATCCCCAACATTCTGTCCCTCAGACGTCCTCATACGAAATAGCTGTCTAGATATCTCATACCTAGCATTCCTGCTGTGCTCACCATACAACTCTTGTAGGTGAAGGAGGATCTCACTCGCACTCTGCATGTTCTCATGTTGCTTCTGTAACTCATTACTCATGGAAGCAAGCATGTAACACTTAGCTCTCATATCATGCTCCTTCCACTTGTCCAAAGTTTCATGTTCCTCTTGTGTGGCCTCTGGAGGTAAGGGACCAGGAACATTTGAATCTAGAACATATCCTATATATTCAAGGTTCAGGACAAGTTTCAAATTTCTTAGCCAATCAGACGGATTAGGTCCTGTCAACCTATTGTGATCAAGTATGCTTGCAAGGATATTGGATGGTGGTGGTTGTTTTGTGCTCATTTTTATCAGAAAATTAACTACAGAAAATAACCAGATTAATTAGTAAATGTATCATGTAATTAACCAAAATGATTATGGTCTTTTAATTAAATTGGTCCTCCCACTAACTTAGTGAATCCTACACTTCCAAAGTAAAAAATGAAAATCCTAGTTAGATGGATTTCTAGTGGGTGATTGAATTCTTATAATTCTATTGATCATCCTCAGGTACATCCATTATTAGAATTACAATAAACTATAAGTGAGCAACTCCTTGCCCATCACATCTCATGTGAGGTTCAATCATTTACCTAGCCCCTAATGCTCAAAATCTCAAGTACATCCATTATTGACTTATCTTGCATTAGTTAAGTTGATCCCATTGAGCCAGTAATTATGCAAATAATTTTAATGTCCTCAGGTACATCCAATATTGGCCACTAAACTATTTACATATTTACAACATCTCATGCTTAACAATTATTCTTAAGAAAATCTCTTAAATTAATTGCATCTTATGCAACTATTTAAAATTTCTTAAAATAATTGCCCCAATGGAGGGCCCATGTTATAATTACTTTAATTATAGCATTTCCAACTTAATCGTTTGTTTGGAAGATTTTATGGTCATTCTAATTACTATTAAGGTCTCACTTTGCACATTATCCAATTAGCATGCATATATCATATAATAGCATACATTCCCATACATCTCATGCATTCATGGATAAGCAATAAATATGGTATGATCATGGACTTTCTAAGGGATTCAATTCTGAGCCACCAAGAATTGAATCAGGGCATTCCTAGGTACATTTTATTCATTCATTCATTTTACAAGAGTTGCTGAAGGAGTACATAATCAATACTTGATCTTGAATTCCTCCCACTGGTCCCACCAATGCTCTTGACCTCCTTGAACTTCTTGCAATCCAATATTACATGGTAATCCTTGGCATACCAAGGCGAATTTACAAGAACTTAAATAAATGAAATTACAACCCAAAAATTATTACAAACTTAATAATACATGCCCAAAATAAATTAAAATAAATTAATTAATTTACAATCCCAAAGAAACATAAAAGAAATAAATCCAATCACATTAGTCTTTTATAGTCCATGATCATCCATCATGCATATCACTATTTAACAATTAAATAAAACATACATACTTAAATTAAATTGAATATCTCATATTCAACTTACAAATCCAGATTTGAATATGATTCAAATAAATTTAAAAATTTAGATTTGAATCTCATTCAAACAAATTTAAAAATTCAGATTTGAATCACATTCAAACAACTTTAAAAATTCAGATTTGAATCACATTCAAATATTTTTTAAAAAAACATATTTGAATCACATTCAAACATTTTTTTAAAAAATCAGATCTGAATTTTATTCAATCAATTTTAAAAAATCAGATTTAAATATGATTCAAACAACTTTAAAAATTTAGATTTGAATCACATTCAAACAACTTTTAAAATTCAGATTTGAATCACATTCAAACAATTTTTAAAATTCTAATTTGAATCATAATTTAATTGTGTGATTAAAATTCTAATTAAACAATTTAATTAGACATAGGATGAGCTTTTAGATCATAAAACAATTGTAAATTAAAAAGCAAACCTTGCGCCACCTTGAAGAACCATTGTTGCCGCCACCAATGGTGGCTTCACTATGTGTGCCGCCACACATCCATTACAACCAGCAATGGATCAATCATCTCATGATCAAATCACACAATTAAATCATATAATCAACAATCTAAATGGCAAATATAGTGGCTCTGATACCAATTGAAGGAACGGAAGCGTGAAAAACACAAGTTTATACCATTGAATTCAAAAATTTTCACCTAGGGTCACATGCATCATTCAAGATTTATTTTTATCTATTTGATTTCAATGATAAACAACATATTAAAACTCTTTTAATATGTTTTTGGATCTGTATTTGTCATTTAAGATTTTAAATTAATCAGATTAATTTTAGAACCCTAGATTAAATCAAGAATGATTACACTAACCTTTTGATGCACTACAGCGTGTCTGCGCCTTTGAGATTCGTCTTCAGGACACCAGATGTTGTCCCTCTAGCTTGTCCACACCAAGAACACCTATAGCAACCCTTGAACAGCTTCTAAAGCCTTTTCTATTAATTAGAAACTCAAGTTCTGCCTTTTAAGAGATTAGAGATGTAAACAGGACACTAGAAACAATTTCTAGTGTTCTTAATTTAAGAGATTGATGGCTAATCTCTTTGAATTGATGAGAGATGAAGAAGAATAGATGAAAAGCCTCAAAGTGGCGTGACAAAGGAGAGGAGTGGCTGCTGGTTATTTTTCTTTTCATAACCACACTTAAATAGCTAGGTTAACACATTACACCCTTGCCACATGTCACCCTTTGATTAGCTCTAGGTTTAAGTGACCCAATCACATTGTGCCAAGTGTCAAACCTATATTTAATCTTGATTTTAATCATCTTACATGATTAAAAAAACATTTGGCAAGCTTATGTGTAATCCCATATGTCACCATCTCATGATGCCACGTGTCACACTGTGAAATGACCAAAATGCCCCTGTGTCTTAATTTTGAGTTCTTAACCCAAAATTATTATTTTTCTTCTTCTAATTAATTTATATCAAATATAAATTAATTAATTAATCTTTATTAATTAATTTCTCATTAATTAAATTCATATTTAGACACTTTAAATATAAATTTAATTTATACTACACATCCAATAATCTAGATTTGGTTTCAAGTCATGCTAGGGACTTTGTAATTTAATTGCAAACCAAACCTATTTAATTAATCAATTAAACTCTTTAATTAATTAATTAAATCATATTTAAATAGGTGATAACTTGTGTATGTGTGTGACTTACTAGGCTCATCACTAATTGGCAATGAGACATGATATCAACTTTTAATATCATCAGAACTCTTTCTTACCATAAATGATTTCTCTAAATCATTTTATGCACCTCATAGACTATGGTTAACACCTAGCATAGCATGCCATGGCCACCCAATTAGTAATAAGGTTTACCTTAAATGAACCTATAATCATATGTTACCATGCACTAGAATCTCTCTGTTATAAAATCTCAATTCGAGTTGGAGTCATGGTTTATGTCAAACCCCATTTGCTATGAATATTATGTTCTCTTTTAATTCAAGTTCTTGATTCAAAAGATTTTCTCATCAGAAACTCTTTTCTAAATAAATCTATCTGTCCTGGCCAGGAACTTGAAACATCAAGAACAATTAAATGAACATAGGATTTTATCCCTATTTACTTAGAGGAACAGATTCCATCTTGATCAACACCTACCTCCATATATAACTAGTAGGAGCCAACACATGCCCATATACCCATACATAGTACAAGTATGAAAGCAGTATCAAACTCAAACTACCTATATACAAGATAACTGTGCTATCTCAGGTCTAAAGATTATATGCACTGATATGATTTATGACAAAACATTGACAAGAGTAAGCCCATGTGCTTGTCATAAGTGTCACTGGTTCAGCCTACTTATCATTTATAAGTGCCTATCATGTTTGTTATATGGCATGAGACTCACCATTCCATCTTATTTATATCTCATATAAATAACTTGGGAACAAACATAAATACAATCTTTCTGGATAAGTCATGTCCTTATTATGAAGTATCCTCGATTGTGAACCTATTTATGATATTTTGTAATAGAAATATTATCACTCATATTCTTAACAACTTAAGAATAATATTTCTAACAAAATATCAACGGACCTTTTCTATTACACATAAATATATTATGTAAACGGAAAAGTGGAAATGCCTTTTATTAATAAAAATATGTACAAGATACATACTAAATGATATGCTCTAGCGCATACTACTAACAAAAGTATGGATCTACAGTAGCATATCTATCAAATGCATTTTCAAACTTTTGTGCGCATTTAACATCAAATAAGTGGAATTCCACCTAGTGCACACATCTAAGCATAAAGAACTTTTACTTTTAATCCCCTCCATCTCACAACATGATTTAAACTTTTGCAACCTAGCAAGAGATTGACTAACATATCTCACTGCTTCCCTAACCTTTTTTATTAAAACAATGGATTCCTTCAATCCATCGATAACAACCAAGTTAATTATATGTGAAATGCATCTCATGTGAAGGTACTTGCAATTTAAAATGCTAAACACCCAACTAACTAATTTCTTTTTCAAATAAGCAATAGCAACATCATTTGAACTAGCATTATCAACAGTTATAGTAAACACTCTCTTAATCCCCTAATTTAGCAAACAACTCTCAACAACTATACCAATATCATCACCCTTATGACTAATAATTGGACAAAAATTAAGAATTTTTTTGTGCAATGTCCAATTATCATCAATATCATATGTAGTGATACACATATAATTGATCCTTTGCAACGAAGTCTATGTATCTGTGGTAATACAAACCCTTTGATTAAATTTTTAAAAGTAATTCTTCAAATTTTTCCTCCCTTCTATGTTTAAGTCATAACAATCCCTTGAAACTGTCCAATAGGATGAAATTTGAAACCTAGTTTGTATAGATTCCATAAAATCCTTAAATCCTTCCCCTTCCACAAACATAAATGTGAGCTCATCAATAATTATCATTTTAGCTAGATCCCGTTTTGATCTCTCTTAATCAAAACTCCAAGTATTTAGTGTACCAAAATGACTTCCTCCTCCCTCTTGTATACTAGAAAGTGGTTGTAAAGACAATTGTAGTTGTCTAGTAGTCATACTATGTGGGTTCTTTATGCAGGCAGAAATGTGATTTCTAAGTGTAGTAGTACCATTTTTTTTTTGTTCACAGAAAAATTCTTTGTAACAATAACTGCACTTGCCTTTTTGTTTGCCACTATCATCAATAAACATTGAAAAGTGATCCCAAACCAAACAGCTAATATTGGTTTCATGCCCTTCCTCTTCATTTTGGAAGTTGCTTTACCAGCTTCAGTTTGACTTGAAGCAATTAGAGGATTAAGAGGTGCCACATCAGTTGTTGTTCCTTGTTATGCCATCTTTGCAATTTAAATAATTTAACCTACATATGAAATAAAAATGACAAATGCAATTAATGACAATTTCTATTGCAATGAATTAATGTGTTTGAGAGATGTAACCATAACAATTAGGAGCTATTTGGTTATTCATGCATATTCACTGTCACAATATTTAAATTTCTCATTATAAATTTTAATGAAAAGCTCAAAATGATAGTCCATAAAAAAAAAAGAAAAAAGAAAAATGCATAACAGGATGCAACTGAGATAACAAAAATGGTATCATTATTATCTAAACTTACAATTTATATAATCTCTATTTAATTAACTTTAACTTAGTTTCAATAAAAAAAAATGACTTAAATTTTATTTAGATTATAAAAAATTGACTTAACTTTAAATTTTATTCAGCTAATTTATTATTCCATAACAATTATAATTAAGAGAATATATATATATATATATATATATATATATATATATATATATATATATATATATATATATATATATATATATATATATATATATATATATATATATATATATATATATATATATATATTAAAAGTAGTTAATCAATGATTTATATTGTTATTTCTTAAAAAATAATTCCATGTAAGAATACAAATAGCATAATACAAATAGCATCATGATGACAACAATCTAAGAATTGTTCTTGTTGCTTTTGTCACTGCTATAGTTTCATTGTTTCATGCTTGTACAGTATAGTTGAATGATAATATTTTTTTATAAAGATCTCATAGTTTAATTTCATTAATAATTGAAATGTTAATTTTATGAAAATTTATACATGTACCACCTTCTTAAAATTAGTAGATGGAAATCAAAAATTATTCTTGAGGGGTGACATAGATGTTCTTGATTTGCAAGTTATCTTAGAATTTCTCATAACACCAATAATAGGGAACATATATAATATAATTAATTCATGGATAATTATGATATCCCTTACCCGTCTATAGTGTAGCCGAGCGAGGCATATCACACTAGGTGCAGAAGCGTCTTAACTTATCTTATAACATTTCCTAATAATCACATTTAATTTTATTAAATTAGGTCTAATTAATTTATCAGAGAAACCAATGGAGTTTTCCCTAATTTATTCATAATTTGTCGATGTCCACATGTTAAAAATCTCAATAGCAATTTCAAATATGCGCAACTTTTCTCAATCTCAATTTCCATCTCAATATTTCAAATTCAAAATTTCATTCATTCCATGCATAAACAAATAAATACTCATATTTACAAAGAAATAATCAATTTCATTAATATACAATATTTACAATAATGACATAAATTTACAATTTACATTACAAAATGAAAGTCTAATTACAAACACAAAACTACTATCAGGCCTAATGGGTCCTACCAAGATGCACTGCAGATGTTGTGACACTGAACACAATGCAGATTTGGACTCTGATCCCCAGTCTACAGTCTACTAGGCTCTCGCTCTGAATCTCCAGTATCTACGTGTGGCAAAAAGTGACGCGCTAAGTAATACAGCTTAGTGGTGACAATATAAAATAAAAATAAACTAAATAAATAAATATGCAAAATTTATGTTGTTATTACATGCAGACTGAAATTTTTGGTAATTATTAATAATATTATTATTTAATACTTTTTATGTTCATTATTTGGTAATAAATTATTAAGACTTTTTTTGATTGACCAAGTAACCTATACTAGTTGACTGAGATACCAAGTACCTCGAGCCGTCACACCATCGGTCACATATTGTCTGCCAGGTGTGCAACAGAATGGCCAACAAGCCATATTAATCATCGGGCATAAAGCCAAGTGTGTCAAACATAGCAAAATGGCCATAGGCCATAATATCACAAAATGGCACAAACTGCCATAAATTATGAAATAGCATGAAGCCATGGGCAGTATTGCAATCGGAACCCTATTGGCATGCCAACCTATCCAAACCAATTGAAGGAGCGGAAGCATGAAAAACACAAGTTTAGATCATTGAAATTCAAAATTTTTCATCTAGGGTCACATGCATCATGCAAGATTTATTTTTATCTATTTGATTTCAATGATAAACAGCATATTAAAACTCTTTTAATATATTTCTGGATCTACATTTGCCATTTAAGATTTTAGAATTAACAAATTAATCCATTAGAACTCTAGATTAGATCAAGAATAAGTGTTCTAACCTTTTGATGCACTACAGTGTATTTGGCACCTTTGGGATGCGTCTTTAGGACACCAGATGTTGTCCCTCTAGCTTGTCCACACCAAGATCACCTATGGCAGCTCTTGAACAGCTTCTAAAGCTTTTTTTTTATTAATTAGAAAATCAAATTTTTCTTTTTAAGAGATTAAAGATGTAAACAGAACACTAGAAACAATTTCTAGTATTTTTAATTTAAGAGATTGATAGCTAATCTCTTTGAATTGATGAGAGATGAAGAAGAAGAGAGAATGGGAGCCTCAACGGTGGCGGCACAAATGAGAGGTAGCAGCTGGTTGTTATTTTTCTTTTTCATAACAACACTTATATAGCTAGGTCACCACTTAAAACCCTTGCCACATGTCACCTTCTGATTGGCTCTTGGTTTAATTAACCCAATCACATTGTGCCAAGTGTCAAACCTATATTTAATCTTAATTTTAATCATCTTACATGATTAAAAGACATTTGGCAAGCTTATGTGTAATGCCATGTGTCACCATCTCATGGTGCCATATGTCACCCTGTGAAATGACCAAAATGCCCATGTGTCTTGATTTTGAGTTCTCAACCCAAAATAATTATTTCTCTTCTTCTAATCAATTTATATCAAATATAAATTAATTAATTAATCTCTATTAATTAATTTCTCATTAATTAAATTCATATTTAAATACTTTAAATATAAATTTAACTTATACTATACATCCAATAACCTAGATTTGGTTTCAAGCCATGCTAGGGACTTTGCAATCTAATTGCAAACCAAACCTATTTAATTAATCAATTAAACTCTTTAATTAATTAATTAAATCATATTTAATTTGGTGATTACTTGTGTATGTGTGTGACTTACTAGGCCCATCACTAACTGGCAATGAGACATGATAGCAACTCTTAATATCATCAGAACTCTTTTTTATCATAAATGATTTCTCTAAACCATTTTATGCATCTCATAGACCATGGTTAATACCTAGCATAGCATGCCATGGCCACCCAATTAGTGATAAGGTTTATCTTAAATGAACCTATAATCATATGTTACTATGCACTAGAATCTCTCTGTTACAAAATCCCAATTCAAGCTAGAGTCATGGTTTATGTTAAACCCCATTTGCTATGAATATTATGTTCTCTTTTAATTCCAGTTCTTGATTAAAAGATTTTCCTCATCAAAAACTCTTTTCTAAATAAATCTATCTGTCCTGGCCAGGAACTTGAAACATCAAGAACAATTAAATGAACATAGGATTTTATCCCTATTTACTTAGAGGAACAGATTCCATCTTGATCAACACCTACCTCCATATATAACTAGTAGGAGCCAACACATGCCCATATACCCATACACAGTACAAGTATGAAAGCAGTATCAAACTCAAACCACCTATATACAAGATAACTGTGCTATCTCAGGTCTAAAGATTATATGCACTGATATGATTTATGACAATGCATTGACAAGAGTAAACTCCATGTGCTTGTCATAAATGTCACTGGTTCGGCCTATTTATCATGTATAAGTGCCTATCATGTTTGTTATATGGCATGAGACTCACCATTCCATCTTATTTACATCTCATATAAATAACTTGGGAACAAACACGATTACAATCTTTCTGGATAAGTCATGTCCTTATTGTGAAGTATCCTCGATTGTGAACCTATTTATGATACTTTGTGCTAGAAATACTGTCACTCATATTCTTAACAACTTAACAATAATATTTCTAACAAAATATCAATGGACCTATTACACATAAATATATTATGTAAATGAAAAAGTGAAAATGCCTTTTTTTAATAAAATATATATAAGATACATACTAAATGATATGCTCTAGGGCATACTACTAACACCAATTACACTAGCACTAGAGCCATTCATTACAATACCTTAGACCCATCTTCTCAAGATGTCGGTCTAATTGAGCTTGTGACAAAGGCTTAGTGAATGGATCAGCTGGATTTTCAGCTGATGTTATTTTTTGCATGGCTGTATCACCTTGCCCAACTGTTTTTCTAATAATGTGGTAGTGCATTTCTATGTGTTTGGATTTCTAGTGAGACCGGGATTTCTTATATCCAAACAGCTTCCTTTGCAGCATCTGATGCAGCAATATACTCAGTCTCGGTAGTGGAATCTGCAGTCGTACTCTATTTGGAACTCTTCCAACTGACTGCACCTCTATTACAAATGAACACATATCCTGAGGTAGACTTTCTATCATCGATATCTGATTGGAAATCAGAATCAGTATAACCATCCAATTGTAAGTCTCCACCTCCATAGATCAAGAATAAATCCTTAGTTCTTCTCAAGTACTTAAGGATATTCTTGACAGCTATCCAGTGTTCCAAACCTGGATTGGATTGATACCTGCTAGTCAAACTAACAGCATATGCAATATCCGGCCTAGTACATAACATTGTATACATTAAACTTCCAATAACCGAAGCATATGGAATCCTGGCCATTTTATCTCTTTCTTCAGGTGCCTTTAGAGACATCTCTTTAGAAAGGTGGATACCATGTCTCACTGGTAACAATCCTCTCTTGGAATCAAGCATGTTAAACCTCTTTAACATCTTTTCCAAGTATAGACTCTGGGATAAACCAATTATTCTTTTTGCTCTATCTCTATAGATGCGAATCCCAAGAATATAAGTTGCCTCCCCTAAGTCTTTCATGGAGAATATATTTGACAACCATACCTTTAGAGTTGTCAACATGCCTGTGTCATTACCCATCAACAGTATGTCATCCACATATAAAACAAGGAAAGTGATAGCACTGTCACTAACCTTCTTATATACATATGGCTCATCCTCATTTTGACAAAACTAAATGATTTAATGGCTTCATCAAAATGGATGTTCCAACTCCTCGAAGCTTGTTTCAACCCATAAATGGATCGCTTTAGCTTGCATACCTTGGAACCATCTTGGGATTCAAAACCCCTAGGTTGTTCCATAAAAATGTTTTCTTCAATGTATCCATTGAGAAAAGCTGTTTTGACATCCATCTGCCAAATTTCATAATCATAGTATGCAGCTATTGCTAATAGAATCCTAATTGATTTAAGCATGGCAACAAGCGAGAAAGTCTCCTCATAGTCGATTCCTTGCCTTTAGCGAAACCCTTTCGCTACTAGCCTTGCCTTATAGGTCTCTACCTTTCCATCAAAACCAATTTTCTTCTTGAAAACCCATTTGTTCCCTATAGGTATAATACCTTCAAGTGGGTCAACAAGATCCCAAACTTGATTCTTATACATGGAATCAATCTCGGATTTCATAGCATCAATCCATTTTTGAAGAGTCTATATCTGATATAGTTTCTTCATAGGCAAGTGGATCATCTCCATGATCTACTTCTTCATGAGTAGACAACTCTTATTCTTCTTCATGAAGGAAACCATATCTCACTGGTGGGTGAGATACCCTGGTTGTTCTACAAGGAATAGCTTTAGATGTTTCATCAATAGGTGTAGGTTGACTAAATGGATCTATATCCATCTGATTTGTTGGTTAGTCAGAATTCTCCAATTCTAACTCTATTTGCCTTAATTTACCTCCTTTTTGAACAAACTTTTGTTTAAGAAATTTGGCATCTCTATTTACCACAACCTTTTGTGATGTAGGCAAATAAAATTAATATCCAAAACTATCTTTTGGATATCCAACAAATCGACCCTTTTCTGATCTAGTTTCCAATTTATCAGTGTTCAGCTTTTTGATATAAGCTGGACAACCCCAAATCTTAACATGCTTAAGACTTGGTTTTCTTCCATGCCATATCTCATAAGGTGTGGAAGAAACTGATTTTGATGGAATCCTATTCAGAATATACAAAGCTGATTCTAATGCAAATCCCCAAAAGGAGATTGGCATATCAGTATAGCTCATCATACTATGTACCATATCCAATAAGGTATGATTTCTCCTTTCAGATACACCATTTAGCTGTGGCGTTCCTGGAGGAGTCAGCTGGGAGACAATGCCGTGCACTCTCTGAAGGAGCGAAAGCATGAAAAACACAAGCTTAGATCATTGAAATTCAAAATTTTTCATCTAGGTTCACATGCATCATGCAAGATTCATTTTTATCTATTTGATTTCAATGATAAAAAGCATATTAAAACTATTTTAATATATTTTTGGATCTACATTTGCCTTTTAAGATTTTAGAATTGATCAGATTAATTTTAAGAACCCTATATTAGATCAAAACAAGTGCACTAACCTCTTGATACACTGCAGTGTGTTTAGCACCTTTGGGATGCATCTTTAGGACACCAGATGTTGTCCCTCTAGCTTGCCCACACCAAGATCACCTATGGCAGCCCTTGAACAGCTTCTAAAGCTTTTTCTATGAATTAAAAAATCAAGTTTGGCCTTTTGAGAGATTAGAGATGTAAACAGAACACTAGAAATAATTTCTAATATTTTTTAATTCAAGAGATTGTTTGCTAATCTCTTTGAATTGATGAGAGATGAAGAAGAAGAGAAGGGAGAGGTCTCCAAGGTGGCAGCACAAAGAGAAAGGCAGCAGCATGTTATGTTTTTCTTTTTATAACAATACTTATATAGCTAGGTCACCACTTAAAACCCTTGCCACATGTCACCTTCTAATTGGCTCTAAGTTTAATATTGTGCCAAGAGTGAAACCTATATTTAATCTTGACTTTGATCGTCTTACATGATTAAAAGACATTTTGCAAGTTTATGTGTAGTGCCATGTGTCACCATCTCATGATGCCACATGTCACCTTGTGAAATGACTAAAATGCCCTTGTGTCTTAATTTTGAGTTCTCAACCTAAAATAATTATTTCTCTTCTTCTAATCAATTTATATCAAATATAAATTAATTAATTAATCTTTATTAATTAATTTCTCATTAATTAAATTCATATTTAAATACTTTAAATATAAATTTAACTTATACTATACATCCAATAATCTAGATTTAGTTTCAAGTCATGCTAGGGACTTTGCAATCAAATTGCAAACCAAACCTATTTAATTAATCAATTAAACTTTTTAATTAATTAATTAAATCATATTTAATTTGATGATTACTTGTGTATGTGTGTGACTTATTAGGCTCATCACTAAGTGGCAATGAGACATGATATCAACTCTTAATATCATCAGAACTCTTTCTTACCATAAATGATTTCTCTAAATCATTTTATGCACCTCATAGACCATGGTTAACACCTAGCATAGCATGCCATGGCCACCTAATCAGTAATAAGGTTTACCTTAAATGAACCTACAATCATATGTTACCATGCACTAGAATCTCTCTGTTATAAAATTTCAATTCGAGCTGGAGTCATGGTTTATGTCAAACCCCATTTGCTATGAATATTATGTTCTCTTTTAATTCAAGTTCTTGATTCAAAAGATTTTCTCATCAGAAACTCTTTTCTGAATAAATCTAACTGTCCTGGCCAGAAACTTGAAACATTAAGAATAATTAAATGAACATAGGATTTTATCTCTATTTACATAGAGGAACAGACTCCATCTTGATCAACACCTACCTCTATATATAACTAGTAGGAGCCAACACATACCCATATACTCATACACAGTACAAGTATGAAAGCAGTATCAAACTCAAACCACCTATATACAAGATAACTGTGCTATCTCAGGTCTAAAGATTATATGCATTGATATGATTTATGACAATGCATTGACAAGAGTAAACTCCATGTGCTTGTCATAAATGTCACTGGTTCGACCTACTTATCATGTATAAGTGCCTATCATGTTTGTTATATGGCATGAAACTCACCATTCCATCTTATTTATATCTCATATAAATAACTTGGGAACAAACATGAATACAATCTTTCTGGATAAGTCATGTCCTTATTGTGAAGTATCCTCGATTGTGAACCTATTTATGATACTTTGTGCTAGAAATACTGTCACTCATATTCTTAACAACTTAAGAATAGAATTTCTAACAAAATATCAATGGACCTTTTCTATTACACATAAATATATTATATAAACGGAAAAGTGAAAATGCCTTTTATTAATAAAACATGTACAAGATACATACTAAATGATATGCTCTAGGGCATACTACTAACAATCTTCCACTAGCAATAGAGCTATTCATTATAATACCTTAGACCCATCTTCTCAAGATGTTGGTCTAACTGAGCTTGTGATAAAGGCTTAGTGAATGAATCAGCTAGATATTTCAACTGATGCTATTTTCTGCATGGCTATATCGCCTTGCCCAACTATCTCTCTGATAATATGGTAGGGCCTTTTTATGTGTTTGGGTTTCTAATGAGACTGGGGTTCCTTATATCTAAACAACTTTTTTTACAGCATCTGATGCAGCAATATACTCAGCATCGGTAGTGGAATCTGCAGTCATACTCTGTTTGGAACTCTTCCAACTGATTGCACCTCCATTACAAATGAACACATATCCAGAGGTAGACTTTCTATCATCGATATCTGATTGGAAATCAGAATCAATATAACCATCTAATTGCAAGTCTCCACCTCCATATATCAAGAATAAATCCTTAGTTCTCAAGTATTTAAGGATATTCTTGACAACTTTCCAGTATTCCAAACCTGGATTGGATTTATACCTGCTAGTCAAACTAACAGCATATGTGATATCCGGCCTAGTACACAACATTACATACATTAAACTTCCAATAGCTAAAGCATATGGAATCCTGGCCATTTTATCTCTTTCTTCAGGTGTCTTAGGAGACATCTCTTTAGAAAGGTGGATACCATGTCTCACTTGTAACAATCCTCTCTTGGAATCAAGCATGTTAAACCTCTTTAACACCTTTTCCAAGTATAGACTCTGGGATAAACCATTTATTCTTTTTGCTCTATCTCTATAGATGCGAATCCCAAGAATATAGGTTGCCTCCCCTAAGTCTTTTATGGAGAATATATTTGACAACCATACCTTTACAGTTGTCAACATATCTGTGTCATTACCCATTAACAGAATATCATCTACATATAAGACAAGGAAAGTGATAGCACTATCACTAACCTTCTTATATACACATGGCTCATTCTCATTTTTGATAAAACCAAATGAATTAATTGCTTCATCAAAACGGATGTTCCAACTCCTCGAAGATTGTTTTAACCCATAAATAGATCGCTTTAGCTTGTGCACTTTGGAACCATCTTGGGATTCAAAGTACGCAGCTATTGCTAATAGAATCATAATTGATTTAAGCATGGCAACATGCTAGAAAGTCTCCTCATAGTCAATTTCTTGCCTTATAGGTCTCTACCTTTCCATCAGAACCAATTTTCTTCTTGAAAAACCCATTTGTTCCCTATAGGTACAATACCTTCAGGTGCGTCAACAAGATCCCAAACTTGATTCTTATACATGGAATCAATTTTGGATTTCATAGCATCAATCCATTTTGAAGAGCCTATATCTGATATAGCTTCTTCATAGGTAAGTGAATTATCTCCATGATCTACTTCTTCATGAGTAGACAACTCTTGCTCTTCTTCATGAAGCAAACCATATCTCACTGGTGGGTGAGATACCCTGGTTGTTCTGCGAGGAACAGCTGTAGATGTATCATCAATAGGTGTAGTGGATCTATATCCATCTGATCTGTTGGTTGGTCAGAATTCTCCAATTCCAACTCTATTTGCCTTCCTTTGCCTCCTTCTTGAACAAACTGTTATTCAAGAAATATGGCATCTCTACTTATCACAACCTTTTGTGATGCGGGCAAATAAAAATAATATCCAAAACTATCTTTTGGATATCCAACAAATCGACATTTTTTGATCTGGTTTCCAATTTATCAATGTTTAACTTTTTTATATAAGCTGGACAACCCCAAATCTTAACATGCTTAAGACTTGGTTTTCTTTCATGCCATATCTCATAAGGTGTAGAAGATACTGATTTTGATGGAATCTTATTCAGAATATACAAAGCTGATTCTAATGGAAATCCTCAAAAGGAAATTGGCATATCAATATAGCTCATCATACTACGTACCATATCTAATAGGGTATGATTTCTCCTTTCAGATACACCATTCAGCTGTGGTGTTCCTGGAGGAGTTAGCTGGGAAACAATGTCGTGATCTCTCAAGTATTCATCAAATTCAGTACTCAAATATTCACCTCCATGATCTGATCGAAGAGCTTTAATACTCTTTCCTATTTGATTTTCTACTTTAGATTTAAATTCTTTGAACTTTTCAAAGGATTCATGTTTGTATTTTATCAAATACAAATACCCAAACCTTGATTTATCATCAGTAAAGGTAATAAAATAATGAAAACCGCCTCTAGCCATTTCCTTAAATGGACCACATACATTACTATGTATTAGCTCCAAAATATTTTCAACTCTTAGCCTTTGTCCAACAAAGGGTGATCTAGTCATTTTGCCCTAAAGGCAAGATTCACAAGTTGGAGTAGGCTCAGAGCCCAATGAGGATAGAATCCCCATTTTCTCCAGTTTTGCAATCCTATCTTCGGCAACATGACCTAACCTTAAGTGCCAAATATATTTTGAACTTGAGTTAATTTTCACTATGGCATTGCATTCATTTAGATCACTTGCATTCATATTGTATTTGTCATTATTATCCAAATAATAAAGACCATCATTCATATAACCCGAACCAACATATTTATTTCCAAAATAAATATTGCAAACATCATCTGTGAACTGAAATTCATAGCCATTTCTAGTCAAACTAGATATAGAAATGATGTTCTTAAAAGCATCAGGTACATATAAAATATTATCCAAACACAAAATATGTCCAGACATGTAAAAAGATTTAGATCCTATGGCTAAAGCTTCAACAGTTGAGCCATTGCCAATCTGGACTCTAACATCTTGAGAACACAAGCTGTTACTATTTGCTAGTTCCTGCATATCATAAGAAATGTGAGAACTGGCACCTGTATCTAAAACCCAAGCTGTCGATGAACTATGAGTATCATCAGAATCTAAATAACAAGATATGGACATACCTTCCGAAGGTCTATCCTTCTTGTCCTTCAGAGAAACAAGATACTCTGGGCAGTTCCTTTTCCAGTGCCCATCCTTCTGGCAGTGGAAACACTTTCCTTTGCCTCCATCAGCTTTAGTCTTCCCTTTCTGTTTAGCTATTTTATTGGAAGGACCAAGAATTTAAAGTTTCTTTTTCTTATTGCCCTTCTTCTTGTTGGACTTTCCAGCAGAAGAAGATGCAATCAAAGCTACCTCTTTTCCTTTATTGCCAGGCATATTCTTTTGAGCAATAACCAGCATGTTGAGTAAACCAGCCAAGGTGCATTCCTGTTTAGTCATATGGAAATTTGTCACAAAATTCCCAAAAGACTCAGGAAGGGACTGAAGGATCAAATCCATCTGCAGTTGGAAATCCATGTTAAAGTCAAGATGTTCCAGCTGCTCAATTAGCCAAATCATCTTATGGACATGATCTCCAACATTCTGTCCCTCAGACTGTAACACTCCTATTTAAATAGCCTGGTATATTTCATTATTCCGGTGACCGGAGTCGGTCCCGACAATTAAGGGATTAGAACCATACTTAAGACAACTAGAGAAGCCATAAGCACAAATAATTAGTAATGTTCAATTAGTTAAGTATAAATAAGAAAAACAGAACATAAGAGGTTAAATGAGCCGAGAGTCACAGCGATGGGTGACCTTCCCGGGAACGACTGCGAAGCCGTTTTAAACTCAAATTTTGAACCGTAAAATGTGACGCCGCGGTCCTCAGGACCCTTATGAACACAGTGGAAAAGAGAAAATCATGAAAAAAGATTGTTAAGTCAGTCAAATAATTAGGTCAGGGAGCCGGAAGAAATATTGAATTATTTGCAAACCAGGATGAACTAGCGAGGGGCAATTTGGTCAATTGACCCCGAGAGTTGACTCCTGACCTAACTGTCAAATAAAATCGGAGAAAAGAAAATTTCAGAGTCGGGAATTAAATTAAAGAACTAATAGAAAAAAAAAAGAAAAAAAAGGGGAAAATGAAAAAGTAAAGGTGATGACATCATGCATGATGCCATAAGTGTATAATTAATAAATAGATTAATTAGATTTTTTTTTTGTGGTCTTTAATAAGCCAAAATAGATAAAAGAAGATAAAAGAAAAAAAAATTAAATAGTCCTCTTCTTTCTCCCTTTGCCGTCTCACTCTCTCCCTAATCCCTCCATGAAAGTTTCTTCATTTAAGCTTATATTCAAGCTTAAATTTCTTCACTCAACCTTCATAACTCCCCTAAAAACCTTACTAGAGCTTGTAATCTCAACTTAAGAAGAAGATTAAAAGAAGGAAGAAGAACAAAAGATAGAGATTTGAAGTTTTAAGAAAGGTTAGTATGCTAACTTTCATTTTTTTTTTTCTTTAAATGCATAATTAGTTACTTAGATGAACTTAGAAATTAATGAAATGAAATAAAAATATGTGGGGAGGACCAAACTAAAATTTTGGCCAGCCATAGATGTATGAGGGTATGATGTGTTTTGAATGAATTAAATGTGTTAGTAAACTTGTATGAGAATGGTAGTAAGATTGAAATGCTTAAATGGGATTAAATGCAACAATTTAGTGTGATTAGGGTTTAGAGGCCTAGGGTTTTGAGGCAAAAATTTGGAGAAATGAGTAAATGATGTGTTTGACCTATTGTGAAGTGAAAAATGGTCAAGTGTGACCAAATGAGTTGTGTGGGAATGGTTGGAAATTAAGTTAAATTCGGAGGGTGTATGGCCATGCTGCTGGCAGCATGAACAAGTCAACTTTGAAGGATCAAAAATGAAATTTTACAAGTCCAATTGATATGGCACCAATTGGGGATGAAAATAGATATAAAATGACACAATTTTCATTTAGGAACCATGCCCAAAAAGTGACCAAAACCTAGTGAACAAATTGACCAAAGTTGGATAAGTGCAGTCTGCCACTGTACAAACTGACCAAATGAACAGTGTTTATATGAGATATAGACCTAAAACTTTCATGAAGAACACAAACCCAAATTCTGCCAGCAACCAAGTCATTTGGCCACCCCAAGTTGGTGAACCAAAACTGCCAGCACCAAATTTGCCCAGAAAATCTGGGTTGTTTTCAATCCGGCAGCCATGGTTCAAATGGCCATAGCTTGAGCTACAAAACTCCAATTGGGGTGATCCAAAAATGAGAATAAACTTAAGACAATAAGAAACATTTTCTATGAAGGAAGTTTTGTCAAATTCCAATAGTAGATTGACCAATGGAACAGTGCAATTAAGGACACCAAAACTGAAAATTTGATAATTTTGCCAAAAGGACTTAAGCTTTGAGAAAATGACCAAAACCAACAAATTTAATGACCAAAATGTGGTATGTGGGTGAAGTTGGAGTTCCCATATCTATAAAGCCTTAAAAAGTCAACAATTTGACTTGAATAGTGAAGTGAATAGAAACCCGAAACACAAAAACTTCGAGAACGTCGAAATTAGCACATTAAAGCTAGGTAAAAATGAAGTAAAATTTATTTTTGGAATTTATGCTAAGTTATGGTACTGAAACACTGTGAAACTGGGTGTTTCAGCTGAAAAAGACTTGGAAACTCGAAGAGACTGAGTCAAGGCCTAGAGGCGACACACGTCAGGTCTGTGCACAGTAATTGTTGTTTAAATATATGATTCTTGAAAATTTGATTTTTCTTGAGTTAATTACGAATTGTGTTGCCATTTATGATTGTGAATATGACTTTGAAAATTTACCAGATTTCCAATAAATTATTTGAATAAATTGTTTTGAATTGATTTTATGTTCACACTTAGCATGACAGTATCACATTATTCCTCCTCCATTTATGGGGTTGAGATCGTTTATTTTCCTCCCTCTCTGGCTTGCCAGCTGAGGTTGAGATCGGATGAGTACTCATTAGCTAGCTAGCCACCTTCCTCATTGATTTCGACTAATGGGGTTGTAGATTGCTTTGTCGTGGTGTACAACAAGGCATTGATCGGAAATTTTGTGTCATGGCTTAAGTGTATATGATTTTGGCAACACTGTGTTTAATAAATTATTTGACTAAATGGTGTTATTATGAGCTTTGATATTTGTGAAATGTGATTGAGAAGTATTCAAATTGTGTTTCATCAATGAACGATTTATGTATTGCATTTTAAATTTTTATTGTGCACCACTGAGTATTTTATACTCAGCGATAGCTTATTTTGCTGTCGCAGATAAGAGCAAGGAGAAAGCAGCAGAGTGAGCTGCTATTGAATTGAGGCCTCCACTGATCTTTTTGTACGGGTATTATTTTATACCCTCATAGTTAATTTTGATGTAAATATAGAAATGTTGTATGTATCAATGTAAAGTTGAGCAGTTGTAAAATAAATTGTAATAATATTATTTTTTTTGGATTTCCTTCTGTAAATAAATATTTGTACTTATGAATTTCATACTTTATGCCATGTGAATGAAATTATTAAATATCTTGTGATGATAAATTTTGATTGAATTGTGGAATTATTTTGAAGTGAATTGAATTGAGTTGATTTGAGGTTTATTGGAGGTTGGGAGTTGTGAAAAATTTTTGGAAGTGTTTTTCTCAGGTATTTGAAGAACCGTTTTCTCCAATTACAAACGGAACTCTGTCAAAATTTTTATAAAATTTGCCGCAAAATTAAAATGGAAAAAAATTTTTACTAGTATTTAAACTTTGAATAAATGGTTTTTAATTCCTACCAAAATGCTCACCACTTCCAAAATGTAAGAAAATTGTTTTAAAATCCCTTGTAGGGTACTTAATGAGTTATCTGTAGGTGAAGTTCGGTAGTTCATTAAGTATTCTACGGGATCATGTTATGCCTTACAGAGGGGTAAGGTGTGACACAGACATCCTCATGCGGAACAGCTGCCTAGATATCTCATATCTAGCATTCCTGCTGCGCTCACCATACAACTCTTGTAGGTGAAGGAGGATCTCACTCGCACTCTGCATGTTCTCATGCTGCTTCTGTAACTCATTACTCATGGAAGCAAGCATGTAACACTTAGCTCTCATATCATACTCCTTTCACTTGTCCAAAGTTTCATGCTCCTCTTGAGTGGCCTCTAGAGGTAAGAGACCAGGAACATTTGAGTCTAGAACATATCCTATATGTTCAAGGTTCAGGAAAAGTTTCAAATTTCTTAGCTAATCAGACAGATTAGGTCCTGTCAACCTATTGCGATCAAGTATGCTTGCAAGGATATTGGATGATGGTGGTTGTTCTGTGCTCGTTATTATCAGAAAATTAACTACAGAAAATAACCAAATTAATTAGTAAATGTATCATGTAATTAACCAAAATGATTATGGTCTTTTAATCAAATTGGTCCTCCCACTAACTTAGCCAATCCTACACTTCCAAAGTAGAAAACGGAAATCCTAGTTGGATGAATTTCTAGTGAGTGATTGAATTCTTATAATTCTATTGATCATCCTCAGGTACATCCATTATGGGAATTACAATAAACTATTAGTGAGCAACTCCTTGCCCATCACATCTCATGTGAGGTTCAATCCTTTACCTAGCCCCTAATGCTCAAAATCTCAGGTACATCCATTATTGACTTATCTTGCATTAGTTAAGTTGATCCCATTGAGCCAGTAATTATGCAAATAATTTTAATGTCCTCAGGTACATCTAATATTGGCCACCAAACCATTTACATATTTACAACATCTCATGCTTAACAATTATTCTTAAGAAAATCTCTTAAATTAATTGCATCATATGCAACTATTTAAAATTTCTTAAAATAATTGCCCCAATGGAGGGCCCATGTTATAATTACTTTAATTATAGTATATCCAACTTAATCATTTGTTTGGAAGATTTTATGGTCATCCTAATTACTATTAAGGTCTCACTTTACACATTATCCAATTACCATGCATATATCATATAATTGCATACATTCCCATATATCTCATGCATTCATGGATAATAATTAAATATGGTATGATCATGGACTTTTCTAAGGGATTCAATTCTGAGCCACCAAGAATTGAATCAGGGCATTTCTAGGTGCATTTCATTCATTCATTTAACAAGAGTTGCTGAAAGAGTACATAATCAACATTTGATCTTGAATTCCTCCCACTGGTTCCACTAATGCTCTTGACCTCCTTGATCTTCTTGCAATCCAATTACATAGTAATCCTTGGCATACCAAGGCGAATTTACAGGAACTAAATGAATGAAATTACAACCCAAAAATTATTACAACCTTAATAATATATGCCCAAAATAAATTAAAATAAATTAACTAATTTACAACTCAAAGAAATATAAAAGAAATAAATCTAATCATATTGGTCTTTTATAGTCCATGATCATCCATCATGCATATCACTATTTAACAATTAAATAAAACATACATAAATTAAATTGAATATCTCATATTTAACTTAAAAATCCAGATTTGAATATAATTCAAGCAAATTTAAAAATTCATATTTGAATCACATTCAAACAAATTTAAAAATTTAGATTTGAATCATATTCAAACAATCTTAAAAATTCATATTTAAATCACATTCAAATAAATTTAAAAATTCAGATTTGAATCATATTCAAACAATCTTAAAAATTCATATTTGAATCACATTCAAACAATTTTTAAATTCAAATTTGAATCACATTCAAACAATTTTAAAAAAAATCAGATTTGAATATGATTCAAACAACTTTAAAAATTCAGATTTGAATCGCATTCAAACAACTTTTAAAATTCATATTTGAACCACATTTAAATAAATTTTAAAATTTTGATTTGAATCAAAATTTAATTGTGTGATTAAAACTCTAATTAAACAATTTAATTAGATATAGGATGAGCTTTTAGATCATACAACAATTGCAAATTAAAAATCCAAACCTTGCGCACACCATTAGAGGCCACAAAGTGTGCGCACCAATGGTGTTGGTCACCAAGCCGCAACCTTTCATTGCAACCAGTAATGGATCTATCATCTTATGATCATACCACACAATTGGTCATAAGATGATTTCTCTTTCTTACATATTATGACACAATCTAATATCATCAGAACTCTTTCTTACCATAAATGATTTCTCTAAATCATTTTATGCACCTCATAGACCATGGTTAACACCTAGCATAGCATGCCATGGCCACCTAATCAGTAATAAGGTTTATCTTAAATGAACCTATAATCATATATTACCATGCACTAAAATCTCTCTGTTATAAAATCTCAATTCGAGCTGGAGTCATGGTTTATGTCAAACCCCATTTGCTATGAATATTATGTTCTCTTTTAATTCAAGTTCTTGATTTAAAAGATTTTCTCATCAGAAACTCTTTTCTGAATAAATCTATCTGTCCTGGCCAGGAACTTGAAACATCAAGAACAATTAAATGAACATAGGATTTTATCTCTATTTACTTAAAGGAACAGATTCCATCTTGATCAACATCTACCTCCATATATAACTAGTAGGAGCCAACACATGCCCATATACTCATACACAGTACAAGTATGAAAGCAGTATCAAACTCAAACCACCTATATACAAGATAACTGTGCTATCTCAGGTCTAAAGATTATATGCATTGATATGATTTATGACAATGCATTGACAAGAGTAAACTCCATGTGTTTGTCATAAATGTCACTGGTTCGACCTACTTATCATGTATAAGTGCCTATCATGTTTGTTATATGGCATGAGACTCACCATTCCATCTTATTTATATCTCATATAAATAGCTTGGAAACAAACATGAATACAATCTTTCTGGATAAGTCATGTCCTTATTGTGAAGTATCCTCGATTATGAACCTATTTATGATACTTTGTGCTAGAAATACTGTCACTCATATTCTTAGCAACTTAAGAATAGAGTTTCTAACAAAATATCAATGGACCTTTTCTATTACACATAAATATATTATGTAAACAGAAAAGTGAAAATGCCTTTTATTAATAAAACATGTATAAGATACATACTAAATGATATGCTCTAGGGCATACTACTAATAATCTCCCACTAGCACTAGAGCCATTCATTACAATACCTTAGACCCATCTTCTCAAGATGTTGGTCTAACTGAGCTTGTGATAAAGACTTAGTGAATGAATCAGCTAGATATTTCAACTGATGCTATTTTCTGCATGGCTATATCGCCTTGCCTAACTATCTCTCTGATAATATGGTAGGGCCTTTTTATGTGTTTGGGTTTTCTAATGAGACTGGGGTTCCTTATATCCAAACAACTTCTTTTGCAGCATTTGATGCAGCAGTATACTCGGCATCGGTAGTGGAATCTGCAGTCGTACTCTGTTTGAAACTCTTCCAACTGACTGCACCTCCATTACAAATGAACACATATCCAGAGGTAGACTTTCTATCATCAATATCTGATTAGAAATCAGAATCAATATAACCATCCAATTGCAAGTCTCCACCTCCATATATCAAGAATAAATCCTTAGTTCTTCTCAAGTATTTAAGGATATTCTTGACAGCTATCTAGTATTCCAAACCTGGATTGGATTTATACCTGCTAGTCAAACTAACAGCATATGCGATATCTGTCCTAGTACACAACATTGCATATATCAAACTTCCAATAGCCTAAACATATGGAATCCTGGCCATTTTATCTCTTTCTTCAGGTGTCTTAGGAGACATCTCTTTAGAAAGGTGGATACCATGTCTCACTTGTAACAATCCTCTCTTGGAATCAAGCATGTTAAACCTCTTTAACACCTTTTCCAAGTATAGGCTCTGGGATAAACCATTTATTCTTTTCGCTCAATCTCTATAGATGCGAATCCCAAGAATATAGGTTGCCTCCCCTAAGTCTTTCATGGAGAATGTATTTGAGAACCATACATTTACAGTTGTCAACATACCTGTGTCATTACCCATTAACAGAGTATCATCCACATATAAGATAAGGAAAGTGATAGCACTGTCACTAACCTTCTTATATACACATGGCTCATCCTCTTTTTTGATAAAACAAAATGACTTAATGGCTTCATCAAAATGAATGTTCCAACTCCTCGAAGCTTGTTTTAACCCATAAATAGATCGCTTTAGCTTGCGCACTTTGGAACCATCTTGGGATTCATAGTATGCAGTTATTGCTAATAGAATCATAATTGATTTAAGCATGGCAACAGGCAAGAAAGTCTCCTCATAGTCGATTCCTTTCCTTTGGCAAAACCCTTTCGCTGCTAGCCTTGCCTTAGCCCTTCTCCAACAAAGGGTGATCTAGTTATTTTGCCCTAAAGGCAAGATTCACAAGTTGGAGTAGGCTCAGAGCCCAATGAGAAAGCATAGCATTGTTTCCTAGCTGACTCCTCAAGGAACGCCACAGCTAAATGGTGTATATGAAAGGAGAAATTGTACCCTATTGGATATGGTATGTAGTATGATGAGCTATACTGATATGTCAATTTCCTTTTGGGGATTTGCATTAGAATCAGCTTTATATATTCTAAATAGGATTCCATCAAAATCAGTTTCTACCACACCTTATGAGATATGGCATGGAGGAAAACCAAGTCTTAAGCATGTTAAGATTTGGGGTTGTCCAGCTTATATCAAAAAGCTGAACACTATAAATTGAAAATCATATCAGAAAAGGGTCGATTTATTGGATATCCAAAAGATAGTTTTGGATATTATTTTTATTTGCCTACTTCACAAAAGGTTGTGGTAAGTAGAGATGCCACATTTCTTGAACAACAGTTTGTTCAAGAAGGAGGCAAAGGAAGGCAAATAGAGTTAGAATTGGAGAATTCTGACCAGCCAACAGATCAGATGGATATAGATCCATCTAGACAACCTACACCCATTAATGAAACATCTATAACTATTTCTCATTGAACAACCAGGGTATCTCACCTACCAGTGAGATATGGTTTCCTTCATGAAGAAAAACAAGAGTTGTCTACTCATGAAGAAGTAGATCATGGAGATGATCCACTTACCTTTGAAGAAGCTATATCAGATATAGACTCTTCAAAATCGATTGATGCTATGAAATCCGAGATTCATTCTATGTATAAGAATCAGGTTTGGGATCTTGTTAACCCACCTGAAGGTATTGTACCTATAAGAAATAAATGGGTTTTCAAGAAGAAAATTGGTTTTGATAGAAAGGTAGAGACCTATAAGGCAAGGCTAGTAGCGAAAAGGTTTCGCCAACGGCAAGGAATCGACTATGAGGAGACTTTCTCGCCTGTTGCATTGCTTAAATCAATTAGGATTCTATTAGCAATAGCTGCATACTATGATTATGAGATTTGGCAGATGGATGTCAAAACAGCTTTTCTCAATGGATACATTAAAGAAAACATTTTCATGGAATAACCTAGGGTTTTGAATCCCAAGACGGTTCCAAGGTATGCAAGCTAAAGCAATCCATTTATGGGTTGAAACAAGCTTCGAGGAGTTGGAACATCCGTTTTGATGAAGCCATTAAATCATTTGGTTTTATCAAAAATGAGGATGAGCCATGTGTATATAAGAAGGTTAGTGATAGTGCTATCACTTTCCTTGTCTTATATGTGGATGACATACTATTTATGGGTAATGACACAGGTATGTTGACAATTGTAAAGGTATGGTTGTCAAATACATTCTCCATGAAAGACTTAGGGGAGGCAACCTATATTCTTAGGATTCGGATCTATAGAGATAGAGCAAAAAGAATAATTGGTTTATCCCAAAGTCTATACTTGGAAAAGGTGTTAAAGAGGTTTAACATGCTTGATTCCAAGAGAGGATTATTACTAGTGAGACATGGTATCCACCTTTCTAAAGAGATGTCTCCAAAGACACCTAAAGAAAGAGATAAAATGGTCAGGATTCTATATGCTTCGGCTATTGGAAGTTTAATGTATGCAATGTTGTGTACTAGGCCGGATATCGTATATGCTGTTAGTTTGACAAGCATGTATCAATCCAATCCAGGTTTGGAACACAGGATAGCTATTAAGAATATCCTTAAGTACTTGAGAAGAACTAAGGATTTATTCTTGATCTATGGAGGTGGAGACTTGCAATTTGATGGTTATACTGATTCTGATTTCCAATCAGATATCGATGATAGAAAGTCTACTTCAGGATATGTGTTCATTTGTAATGGAGGTGCAGTCAGTTGAAAGAGTTCCAAACAGAGTACGACTGCAGATTCCACTACCGAGGCTGAGTATATTGCTGTATCAGATACTGCAAGGGAAGCTGTTTGGATAAAGAAGTTCATGACAGAACTTGTAGTGGTTGCTTCCATTGAGTCAGTAGTTCCACTTCACCGTGACAACAATGGAGCAATCATACAGGCTAAGGAACCCCGGTCTCACCAGAAATCCAAACACATAGAAAGGTGCTACCATATTGTCAGAGAAATAGTTGGATGAGGTGATGTAGCTATGCAGAAAATAGCATCAGCTGAAAATTCAGCTGATCCATTCACTAAGCCTATGTCACAGACTCAGCTAGACCGACATCTTGAGAAGATGGGTCTAAGATATTGCAATGAATGGCTCTAGTGCTAGTGGGAGATTGTTAGTAGTATGCCCTAGAGCATATCATTTAGTATGTATCTTATACATGTTTTTATTAATAAAAGTTATTTTCACTTTTCCGTTTACATAATATATTTATGTGTAATAGAAAATGTCCATTAATATTTTGTTAGAAATTCTATTCTTAAGTTGTTAAGAATATGAGTGACAGTATTTCTAGCACAAAGTATCATAAATAGGTTCATAATCGAGGATACTTCACAATAAGGACATGACTTATCCAGAAAGATTGTATTCATGTTTGTTCCCAAGTTATTTATATGAGATATAAATAAGATGGAATGATGAGTCCCATGCCATATGACAAACATGATAGGCACTTATACATGATAAGTAGGTCGAACTAATGACACTTATGACAAGCACATGGAGTTTACTCTTGTCAATATATTGTCATAAATCATATCAGTGCATGTAATCTTTAGACCTGAGATAGCACAGTTATCTTGTATATAGGTGGTTTGAGTTTGATACTGCTTTCATACTTGTACTATGTATGGGTATATGGGCATGTGTTGGCTCTTACTAGTTATATATGGAGGTAGGTGTTGATCAAGATGGAATCTATTCCTCTAAGTAAATAGGGATAAAACCCTATGTTCATTTAATTGTTCTTGATGTTTTAAGTTCCTGGCCATGACAGATAGATTTAATTAGAAAAGAGTTTCTGATGAGAAAATCTTTTAATCAAGAACTGGAATTAAAAGAGAACATAATATTCATAGCAAATGGGGTTTGACATAAACCATGACTCCAGCTTGAGTTGGAATTTTGTAACAGAGAGATTCTAGTGCATGGTAACATATGATTATAGGTTCATTTAAGGTAAACCTTATTACTGATTGGGTGACCATGGCATGCTATACTAGGTGTTAACCATGGTCTATGAGGTGCATAAAATAATTTAGAGAAATCATTTATGGTAAGAAATAGTTCTGATGATATTAAAAGTTGATATCATGTCTCGTTGCCAATTAGTGATGAGCCTAGTAAGTCACACACATACATAAGTAATCACCAAATTAAATATGATTTAATTAATTAATTAAAGAGTTTAATTGATTAATTAAATAGGTTTGGTTTGCAATTAGATTGCAAAGTCCCTAGCATGACTTGAAACCAAATCTAGGTTAGTGGATGTATAGTATAAGTTAAATTTATATTTAAAGTGTTTAAATATGAATTTAATTAATGAGAAATTAATTAATAGAGATTAATTAATTAATTTGTATTTGATATAAATTGATTAGAAGAAGAAAAATAATTATTTTGGATTGAGAACTCAAAATTAAGACACAGGGGCATTTTGGTCATTTCACAGGGTGACATGTGGCACCGTGTGGCACTATACATAAGGTTGCCAAATGTCTTTTAATCATGTAAGATGATTAAAATTAAGATTAAATATAGGTTTGACACTTGGCACAATGTGATTGGGTCAATTAAACCTATAGCCAATCATAAGGTGACATGTGGCAAGGGTTTTAAGTGGTGACCTAGCTATATAAGTGTTGTTATGAAAAGAAAAAAAAAATCAGCTGCTGTCTCCTTTGTGCCACCACCCTTAAGGCTCCCATTCTCTCTTCTTCTTCATCTCTCATCAATTCCAAGAGATTAGCAAACAATCTCTTGAATT
Organism: Hevea brasiliensis; assembly: GCF_030052815.1. Lineage (NCBI taxonomy): Eukaryota > Viridiplantae > Streptophyta > Magnoliopsida > Malpighiales > Euphorbiaceae > Hevea > Hevea brasiliensis. The sequence continues at coordinate 65,500,601 of NC_079505.1, forward strand.
AAAAATACTAGAAATTATTTCTAGTGTCCTGTTTACATCTTTAATCTCTTAAAAGGCAAAACTTGATTTTCTAATTAATAAAAAAAGCTTTAGAAGCTGTTCAAGGGCTGCCATAGGTGATCTTGGTGTGGACAAGCTAGAGGGACAACATCTGGTATCCTAAAGACGCATCCCAAAGGTACAAATACGCTGCAGTGGATCAAGAGGTTAGTGTATTTGTTCTTGATCTAATCTAGGGTTCTAAAATTAATTTGATTAATTCTAAAATCTTAAATGGCAAATACAGATCCAAAAACATATTAAAAGAGTTTTAATATGTTGTTTATCATTGAAATCAAATAGTTAAAAATAAATCTTGCATGATGCATGTGACCCTAGGTGAAAATTTTTGAATTCATTGAAATAAACTTGTGTTTTTCATGCTTCCACTCCTTCATAAAGATCTGATGAAAGTGATCCATAAGAAATTCCATTAAGAAGATCTTAAAGAGAAAAAACATATCTACAATGAATGATGATTATGTAGTTTACTTGGAAGAGTTAGATTTTGATATAAGAAATCAATAAAGATTTAGTTTCATTTTCATAAGCCATGGGAAAGTACTGAGTTTGATAAGTAGTTAAATGCTATGAAAGATGAGTTAAAATCTATGGAACAAAACAAAGTATGGGATCTCATCAAATTGCCTAAAAGATATAAACGAGTTAGGTGTTAATGGGTCTTTAAGACCAAACGCGACTCAAATGGCAATATTAAATGATAGAAATCAAAACTTATTCCCAAGGCTTAAATTCATGAGGACGGTGTTAATTACAAAAAGACTTTCTCACCAATCTCAAAGAAAAACTTATTAAGAATTATTATGGCATTACTCATTATGATTTAGAGTTACACCAAATTAATGTGAAAATAACTTTTCTAAATGGAGAACTTAAAGAGGAAGTTTATTGTAGCACCCGCCACTTCCCGACATTGGAGTTTCTATCATTGATGGAATATTCTGACGAATTCAAAGATTCCATAGGCAAGGGAATGGTGGTAAGGAATGTATATGTTTGTATATACGATGTTTTCAAAATGTATTTAAAAATGAAAATGTTTTAATGGTTTTGGTTAAAGAAAAGTTTCAAGCAACTTTTGGGTAGAAGGAACTTTGGGTGTCAAAAGATGGACTTTTGGCGGCTAAAGTCCTTTTTGCTATTCAAATTTGATTTTGGGCAGAATGGATTCCGGCAGTCGAAAGTATGACTTTTGGCAGTCGAAAGTCCCTCGACAAGTGATGGTATAAAATGCCCACAGCTTGTTTTTTGATCCAAAAGTGACTTGTTTTCTCATTCCTCTTTCTCTCTCAACTTACTACACATGTAAAAGACTATCCAAGGAGATTTTCTTGGCTATTGCACATGGTAAAGCTTAATTTCTTCTTTGGAAAAGCTTGGTGAACGTGGATTGAAGTTAGAGCCGTCAATTCACTTTCTTCTCCATTTCAAAGAAAAGAGGTAATTCCTATTTCTTTTGGTCCTTTAAAGGAATTCAAGTACACTTAAGCATACGAGTTTGTTGGATTTTGTATTGCATATGATTGTTACATGGTTTTAAGTTTCAATCTTTGGAAAGGGGTTGCATATTGAGTTTTTTGGAAAGAAAGTATGTTTATTTGATGTGTCTTGGCTATTTAATTGTTAAATAAAATATTATTCTTGTTTATGTCTAGTCTAAGTGTTTATAGACCTAGAATGATTAGTTTCCTTAGTTAAACCTAAGGATTTTTTATTTTTATGTTGATGAAAGTTTGATGGAACCTTGAATATTAGTTTGTAAGTGTTGCATGTGAGCTTTGAGCATGGATAATGTCACACCTTACCCCTCTATAAGGCATTACATGATCCAGAAATTTTCTTTTCTCCAATTTTATTGAACAGTTAGGTTAGGTGTCAGCTCTAGGGGTGAATTGACCAAATTGCCCCTCACCGGTTCGATCCGATTTGCAAGTAATTTAATATTTCTTTCGGATCCCTAACCTAATTATTTGACCTGCTTAACAATTCTTTTTCGTGATTTTCTCTTTTCCACTGTGTTCACAATGGTCCTAAGGACTGCAGCGTCATATTTTACTGTTTGAAATTTGAGTTTAAACTGACCTCGCAGTCATTTCCCGAGAAGGTCACCCATCGCTATTACTCCTGGCTCATTTAACTTTTTATGCTTTGTTTTTCTTCTTTATACTTAACTATTTGGCAATTACTAATTATTTATGTTCAGGGCTTCTCTAGGTATCTTAGATGTGATTCTAAGTCTCTTACTTGTCCAGACCGATACCGGTCACCGAAATAATGAAATATACCAGGCTATGCCAATAGGGGTGTTACAGATAAGCTCACATGGATTCAAGTTGTTTTAGGCCTTGGGAATATGTTCATGTATTTGAATTGTGATTTGGAGCTTTGGAATATTTATTGGAAGTTTTGGGAAGAAGTATTCTGTTGTTTTTGACTTGGGAATTCAAAATTCCTAAGTTTGGCTATCGAATAACATTGTTTCGGAAGACAAAGTATGTAGTTCCTCAGGAAAATTTGAAGAAATTCCAACTTCGATAGCTGAAATCCAAGATTTTAGCAGTCACTATGGCTACTGTCCAAAATGGGTGCCCCGATGATCAAAGGTTCGGCAGCCAAAGTCTAAAACTCTAGTAGCCAAACTTGGTTATGCCAGCTTTATTTCTTTTTCAATTTCAAGGTTCCAAAACATAATTTTATGGTTCCTAAGGGCCTAGAATAAAATATTTGATGTGCATAAAGTTCTAGAGCTTTGAATAACTCATTAGGTTCTAATGGTTATAGGATCAAACTTAAGAGATTCAAGAAGCTAAGGATCTGAGATTAGCTACCATTTGTGCTAGGTGGTTGATAGGGTTCAAGAGGTGAGTAATTATAACCTTAATAAATATAAGCTTATTAAATTTAAATTATGATCATCCTCATACATCATGTTATCTAGAACACGAATATGTTGCATAATTGCATAATTGTTATTGGTGCATTAATGGATAATGGATGACCCATTGACTCCCCCCAGGTCTATGACCATGCTATGTTATATATGTTATGGATCCATAAAATTCAAAAGGATATCTTACTATACCTCTTAGTGCATGACACATGTCATGTTATAAGCAAAAGTCCTGAGGAGCCTCTATATGAGCCGAGCATATTATATTAAGGGAGTCACTGGTAACAAGTCCATCCTATGTGAAATATTTGTGATGTGAAAACTTATATGGATGATGCGTTACATATGTATGAGATAACTGTCATAAATAAATGTTGCTGGTTAGTTTACTCACTGAGCCTATGTAAGCTCACCCCTTTCCTGTAACCCTAAGTGCAGACATACAGGAATAGAAAAGTTCTTTGGAGCTTGAACAGCCAGGATAGTTGTGAAGTGTTTAAATATATATTTTATGATTAGTAGACATGTAATATGCAAAGCAATAGTTACTGTACTGGTGTTCAAGTTTGATAGATTTTTTTTTAAGCATAAGTAATATAATTATGTATATTTTAAATCTAAGCTAACTCCTCATGTGAGAATGCGTGATCCAATTACACTTTAGAGTTTTATGTATGAAAAGGTTCAAATTCTGAATTGATTTTATATTGATGATGAATGAGAAATCTAAAGAGTAATGGTTTGGAGTATGCTTGGATTTTGAGATACAGGATTATGTTCATGATTAATACGTTTTTAGGCTTGCTACGAGTTCTAGCAACCTTAAGCTGACCTGATCTCAAGTGCCGGTAATGGCCCCCTTGTGACACCCCTTACCCGTGTACAGTATATCCGAGTAAGCAATGTCACACGGTGTACCGGCACATTCTATTTTACCTTAATTAATTTTTATCATAGTTTTGAATATAGTTTATGAAATATAATTTATTTAAGCCATTTATCGAAATTATTATTTATTTGAGGTTCCGAAAATTTTAAAGAAAATCCGGCAGAGTGCCGGCTAAAAATGGAGAAAACAGTTCTTCGGAACCTGTTAAAAACACTCCCAATATTCATAACTCATCACTCTCAAACTCCAATATCAAAATCTCAATATTTTTCAATTTCGTTTCTCAATCATTCAGCTCATGTAATAATCATGTATAAGTCACACATAGATATTCATTTTTTTTTCATTCACCAACACCATTTTCATTATTTACATGAACATCAAAATACATTACATAAATCCAAATACATATGAGAAAATAAAAATTTAGTTACAAAACACCAAAATGAAACCTAGTGTCCTACCAATGCACTGTAGAAGGTGAGGTGACACGGACACTGTGCAGAGCTGCAGGATGGACTCACCCAGTCTGCGGTCTACTGGGCTCACGATCAGTATCTCCAAAACCTACGCGTGGCAAAAGCAACGCGCTAAGCAATGATGCTTAGTGGTGCAATAATAAAATAGAAAGAAATAACAGAAATAAATATGCATTGAATGTATATGTCTTATTTGTTTTGTATTTGTATATCCATTTATTTCGTTAACTTTGTCCACTTTCATTCATTTGGTTGCCCAAGTAACCTATCTTGAGCATCGAATTTGGATAAACGGCTAAACCGCACTTTGGGTATCAAGTACCTCGCCGTCACACCATCGGTCACATATGTATCTCGGTGTGCAATGAGCGACTAACAAGTCAGTAAATAATAATATTAGGCACGAGGCCAAGTCTCAATACAATATCAAAATGGCTAAAAGCCATAAAATCACAGAATGGCATAATGCCATGTGCAGTACTGCTAACCGAACCTTATTGGCATGCCAAACTATCCAAACCAATCTTGTTAAGTATACTAGGGCATTTGATACTTTTGAATTCTTCAAATTTTGAATTTCAAGTTTTGGTGTCACTATTCACCTCATTGGTCAAAAAAAATGTTGACTTTTTGATAGAAAATAGGTACATTGGTTTTGACACTCCCAACATACCACATTTTGCATTCAGAACTTGTTGGCATTAAGCATTAATACCATTTCTAAGTTTAAACCAAGGGAAGCAGAATTTTCAGTTTTTGTAACCCAACTTTACTGTTCTATTGGTGACTGTTACAGTGAAAATTTGAGGAAATGGTAAACATGAAAGTTGTACCTTATTTTGTCTAGTTGAATTTATTTTTTTGAATCACTCCATTTGGAGTTTTGTAGCACCAGATATAGTCCAAAAACCACAGCTGGCCGGATTGCAAAACTGCAGAATTTACGAAATCTACAGTACAATGAACAGTGACTGCCACTGCCTTGTTGGATAGGTTCTGCTCATAATTTGGGGTAGGTTTCTTCATGAAAGTTGTTTGTCTATGTCTTAACTTGTTTCTGTAAAAATTTCAGGTCAATTGACCATATATACAGTGCGTTATGGCCAAATGAACAGTTACTGTTCATTTGGTCATTCTGCAGAACCTGTTTGCAGGGTATCCGGATTGGGGCCAATTTTTGGTCCATTTGCTTTGGTCTTTTGGACATGGTTTCTTCAGAAAAATTGTGCCATTATAAGTCTAGTTTCATTTTCAATTGGTCAAACACCAATTGGACCTACACAGCCAAAGATATGGCAGTCCAAACAGGCTTGACTCACAGCATCATTCTTTGTCACTAAAGGACCTACCAATTGGGTTTGTAACACTTTAGTTCACTTCAAATTATGATTAACTTGCCTCAAATGGTCACTAATTGACCATTAGAATGTCCATTAATCATTTCATAAGCCAAGTCCAATTTTTCACTCTCAAAACCCTAATTTCCCATTTTAATTCACCCATACACCTAGTTAAACACTTTCATTCATCATATATGTGTATATACACCTTAAACATAATCTCTAATTCATTCTAAGTCCATTAAAACAATCAGACTCATTCCTTCCTTAGGGCTGCCGAAATTTATGGTACACATACACATGAGTTTTAGTTCATTTAACTTACAATTTCATACTAAATTCAAGTCCTTAACATGGAAATAAATGAATATTAACATAAGTAAGCACCAACCTCTTGGCTCAACTTATTGAACTTGTGAAAACTCTAAAATTTCTCCTCTTTGTGGCTGCCTAGAGCTTCCTTAGGGTGTGTGGATTAATTTTAGTGAAGATGACTTAGGGTTTTGGGGAGAGGTTTAAGAGATTTTTAAGCTTGATTTAAGAAGAAAAATGGAGGGTTCTTGGTTATGGTGGTGCGGCTGAATGAGGAAGAAGATGGCTGAAAATTTTTTTAATTCTTTGGTCTTTATTTATCTCTTTTATTAGTTAGTTAATTGGTTGTTTAAATTTGATTGGTGGTAGCCTTTAAATGACATCATCATATGTCATAAATGAGTTTTTTTTTTTCTTTTCTTTTCATCACTACTCATTTTAAATTTAATTTTTAGTAATGTTTATTCATATTTTATGTCATAATAATTATTTACTTAACTGGACAAGTCGGCCAAAAATCACCTCTGAAGGCAAAATGACCAAAATGCCCTCCATTTGGCTTAACGGGTCAAAATTGTCTGTACCGATTGAAAAATTTTTCTAAATATTTTCTTGGCATTCTAATGCCATAGGGACCTCAATGACCCTTCTCCGGAGTCTCAAAAATTATTTTATGATTTTTCCCCCGGGTCTAGGGCTCCTAGTTGCAAGAACCGCAACTTCCCTCTGGGTTACCCATCGCTAGGGCACCGGCTCGTTTAACTTGGTTGTATTTTATTTCTAAAATTTTTCTTAAATTTTTCTTATTAATATTTAAGTTAATTATGGTTCCTCACTTTAGTTTAAATATTTTTCCGGACGTTCTAGCTGTCCGGACCGACACTGGTCACCGAATAAGAGAATGTACGGTTGCTAATGGAGGGTTTTACAACTCTTCCCCTCTAATTTAAATTTCGTCCTCGAAATTTACCTGATGCAAACAGTTGATGGAACTATTGCGTCATCGTTTCTTCACTTTCCCAAGTCGCCTCCTCGGTGTTGTGGTGCCTCCAAAGCACTTTCACCAGTGGAATCTGTTTGTTCCTCAATTCTTTTACTTCCCGAGCCAGGATCCGTATAGGTTCTTCTTCATATGTCAAATCTGGTTGTATTTCAATTTCTTCCCTGGAGATGACATGTGAAGGATCTGAGCGGTATCTTCTGAGCATGGACACGTGGAACACATTGTGGATCTTATCCAGCTCTGGTGGTAAAGCTAGCCTATAGGCCACTGGACCCACACGTTCAATGACTTTATACGGGCCAATGAACCTAGGGCTTAACTTACCTTTTCTTCCAAACCTCAATACCTTCTTCCACGGTGATACCTTGAGGAACACTTTGTCGCCAACCACATATTCTATTTCTTTTCTCTTCAGGTCGGCATAAGATTTCTGTCTATCTGAGGCAACCTTCAGATTGGCTTTGATTAGTTTCACTTTCTCCTCAGTCTGTTTCACAGTGTCCGCCCCACCGCTTGTCTTCGCCCAATTGGGCCAAAGACACCGAGTTCTACATTTCCTCCCATATAATGCTTCATACGGCCATTTGGATGCTAGCTTGGTAGCTATTGTTGTATGCAAATTCGCGATGGGAGGTATCTATCCCAACTTCCTCAAACTCAATGACACAACTCCTCAAAGATATCCTCAAGGACTGACATATATTTCATGTTATTGTTATCATTTTAGTTCAATAGTTGTATTAATTCAATTAGTTCAATTGTTTACAGGATTACTCTTTACGATTACCCATCCGTGCGAGGATGGAAAGTCATCTTGAAGTGGAGTTGTGTACCCAAGGACTCATGCAACTTCTTCCAAAATCTCGATGTAAACCTTGGGTCTCGATCAGATATGATGGAAAGTGGAATTCCATGCAGTCTAACTATCTCACTGATATATAATTCTGCTAACTTTTCTAGTGAGTAGTCAGTCCTAACTGGCAAAAAGTGTGCTGACTTAGTCAATCTATCAACTATCACCCATACTGCATCATGTTTCTTCCGGGTGAGAGATAGACCACTTACAAAATCCATGGTGACCCGATCCCATTTCCATTCAGGTATGCGTATAGGCTGTAGCAAACCCGATGGAACTTGATGTTCTGCCTTGACTTGCTGACATGTCAAGCATTTAGTCACGTAGTCAACTATGTCTTTCTTCATACCAGGCCACCAATACTGAAGCTTCAGATCATGATACATCTTTGTACTTCCTAGGTGCATAGCATATACACTGGTGTGTGCCTCTTTTAGAATACTGGCCTTCAATTCCCCATTATCTGGTACACACAGTCTTCCTTTGTAATACAGACACCCATCTGCTTTCATCTCATAGTCAGTTGCTTTTCCCTCTGAGATTTTGCTCATAATAGCCATTAGCTTCTCATCTACCTTCTGCCCATCTAAAATCACAGAATGTGGTTGGCCTCACTTGCAACTCAGCCAAAATAGCTTCATCTCGAATCAAAGTTAGACGGGCATTCAATGATCTCAAAGTTGTCATGGATTTTCTGCTCAAAGCATCAGCAACTACATTTGCCTTCCCAGGATGGTAGTCAATTACACAATCATAGTATTTCAGGAACTCAATCCATCGCCTCTGTCTAAGGTTGAGCTCCTTCTGAGTTGGCAAGTATTTTAGACTCTTGTGGTCTGTGTAAATGTAGCACTTTTCACCATACAAGTAATGCCTCCATATCTTCAGTGCGAAGATAATTGCTGCAAGCTCTAGATCATGGGTAGGGTAGTTCTGTTCATGTGGCCTTAGCTGCCTGGAAGCATAAGCGACCACCTTTCCCTCTTGCATCAATACACACCCTAGCCCATTATGTGAGGCATCACTGTAGACCACAAAGTCCTTTCCTGACACTGGCTGTGTTAACAATGGTGCCTCTGTCAACGTAGCCTTCAACTTCTCAAAACTGGTCTGACACTTGTCATTCCAGTCAAATCTGACATTCTTGTATAACAGCTTGGTCATTGGAGCAGCTATTAAGGAAAATCCCTTCACAAATCTCCTGTAATACCCAGCTAGCTCCAAGAAGCTTCTGACCTCAGTTGTATTTCTGGGAGGCTTCCATTCCATCACTGCTTCTATTTTCTTGGGATCCACCCTAATCCCATCAACTGACACTATGTGTCCAAGGAATGCAATCTCATTCAACCAAAAGTCACACTTGGACAACTTAGCATACAGCTTCTTTTCTCTCAGGGTTTGCAGAACAATCCTCAAATGCTCATCATGTTCTTCCCTGGTCTTGGAATACACCAAAATATCATCAATAAAGACCACTACGAACTGATCTAAGTGTGGATGAAAGATACGGTTCATAAGGTCCATGAATGCCGCTGGTGCATTTGTTAGGCCAAGGGGCATCACTAGAAACTCATAATGCCCATATCGGGTCCTGAATGCAGTCTTTGGCACATCTGCATCCTTCACCCTCAACTGATGATACCCTGATCTGAGATCAATCTTAGAAAATACTCGCTTCCTTCAACCGATCAAACAGATCATCAATTCTAGGCAACGGATATTTGTTCTTCACGGTCACTTTATTCAACCGCGTAATCGATGCATAACCTCAAAGTCCCATCCTTCTTTTTCACAAACAAAGACCGAGCTCCCCATGGTGACACACGGGCGTATGAACCCTTATCAAGCAACTCTTGCAACCGAGTTTTCAACTCCTCAATTCGTGGGTGCCATCCTATAAGGAGCAATGGAAATGGGTCTTGCACCGGCAGTTGTCTCAATAGCAAATTCAACTTCCTTTCTCGTGGCAAACTGTGCAATTCTTCGTGGAATACCTGGGAAGTCTCTTCAGTGGGTATATCACTCAAGTTTGGCTTAGCTCGCCTAGTATCCACCACATGTGCTAGGTAGGCTTCACCTTTTCTCATCATTCTTCTTGCAATCGTGGTCGAGATAACATTGACGTAAAATCGTCCTTTCCCCACAATCGTGATCTCATTACCCTCGTAAGTTTTCAAAGAAATTCTCTTCAATTTGCAATCAACTATTGCACGATGACGTGACAACCAGTCCATTCCCAAAATCACGTCAAACTCATGGAAAGGCAACTCAATCAGTCGCCAAGAATTCATACCTGAATCCTTAACGCAATCCTTGTATACTTTGTTCACCACTACACTGTGGCCCAATGGATTAGTGACCAAAATGTCTTGGTCACTCTCCCCTACTAGTATCCCCCTTTCTACGGGTAGGTTGATGCAGATGTATGAATGAGTGGATCCTGGATCCACCAATGCATGCACAGATGTATTGTAGAGGGAGAACATACCCCTGATGACGTCCGGGGCATCTTGCTCCTCCTGAGCTCTAATGGCATAGGCTCTGGCAAGTGGTCTGTTATCTGGCCTCTCTGCTGGCTCAGATGCAGGCCTCTGTGATGGTCTCACTGCCTCAGATTTGCCAGATTTCCTACCCCTTTGTGGTGCAGAGCAGTCTGCTCGCTTGTGTTGGAGCAGCTGTAATAGTTCTGCGTGGACAGTTTTTCAACTGATGCTCTGTTGACCCACACCTTAAGCAAGCACCAGTCACTCTCCAACACTCCCCCTTATGCCACTTCAGGCAGTGTGGACATGCAGAAGATGCTGGGGCTGGTCCCCTGAACCCCATCCCTGGAGAGCTGCCCACTGATGGTGTGGACTGACCTCTCCTAGGGGTAAACTGTGGCCTGGGCCCCTGAGACTGACCCTGACCTTGTGGCTGACCTGAACTCTGTGTAGGTGGACCCTTGAACCTCTTCCAGATGCAGGAGATAAACTAGACTGACCCGAGCCCCTCTTCTGCTGTCTATCCCTTCTGGTCTGCTCACTGATTCTTACTTTTTCAACCTTTATTGCAGCTTCCACTAACTTGGTAAATTCTGTGATTCCCAGGGCAGTGAGTTGGATCTTTATGTTGTCATTTAGTCCCTCTTCAAATCTCTTACACCTTTCAGCTTCATTAGGGACAATCTCCCTTCCGTAGCGGCTTAATCTAATGAATTCCTTCTCATACTCGGCCACTGACAGCTGTCTCTACCTCAGGTTAATGAATTCCCTTCTTCTCTCTTCTAGGTATACAGTACCCATATATTTCTTCTTAAATTCAGAGAGGAAGAAGTCCCAAGTTATAGCTTCTGGCTGTACTTCACTGGACACCGTATCCCACCACTCATATGCATCATCTTGCAACAGAGATATGGCAGCTTCTAGGTTTTGTTCAAGAGTGCAGTGGAGTTGTTTTAAGACTCTGCCTGTTCTGTTCAACCAATTTTCACCGCAATGTAATCATCTTCTCTTGTCAAGAAGTCCACTGCTCCAAATTTTCTCAATTTTTCCAGGTGTGATTTTGGTTGTGGAGGTGGTGGTGGTACTGCTGCTGCTGGCATTACCCCAGCCATTTTTCTGAAGAATTCGGCCATTTGTTGGAACATGGCCTGTGGAGGCTGAAAGGTGCTCGCTTGAGTCGGAGTAGGTTCTCCCCTACCCCAAGTCTCAGCTGCTGCAGGTGGAGCATGACTCTCCACTTCCTCCTCAACTGCCCTCTGAGATGTAGGGTCCATATCCTATTCAAAATAAGAAAGACAAACAGATCTGCATTAGTGTCACCTCAACTCTTACAAATGCAATGCATGGTATGGACTCAATCTAGGCCCAGAAACGCCTAAACCGGGCTCTAATACCACTAAATGTGACACCCCTTACTCGTGTACAGTATATCCGAGTAAGCAATGTCACACGGTGTACCGACACATTCTATTTTACCTTAAATAATTTTTATCATAGTTTTGAATATAGTTTATGAAATATAATTTATTTAAGCCATTTATCGAAATTATTATTTATTTGAGGTTCCGAAAATTTTAAAGAAAATCCGGCAGAGTGCCGGCTAAAAATGGAGAAAACAGTTCTTCGGAACCTGTTAAAAATACTCCCAATATTCATATCTCATCACTCTCAAACTCCAATATCCAAATCTCAATATTTTTCAATTTCGTTTCTCAATCATTCAGCTCATGTAATAATCATGTATAAGTCACACATAGATATTCATTTTTTTTTCATTCACCAACACCATTTTCATTATTTACATGAACATCAAAATGCATTACATAAATCCAAATACATATGAGAAAATAAAAATTTAGTTACAAAACACCAAAATGAAACCTAGTGTCCTACCAATGCACTGTAGAAGGTGAGGTGACATGGACACTGTGCAGAGCTGCAGGATGGACTCACCCAGTCTGCGGTCTACTGGGCTCATGATCAGTATCTCCAGAATCTACGCGTGGCAAAAGCAACGCGCTAAGCAATGATGCTTAGTGGTGCAATAATAAAATAACAGAAATAAATATGCATTGAATGTATATGTCTTATTTGTTTTGTATTTGTATATCCATTTATTTCGTTAACTTTGTCCACTTTCATTCATTTAGTTGCCCAAGTAACCTATACTGAACGACTAGACTGGATAAACGGGTAAACTGGCACTGGGTATCAAGTACCTCGGGCCGTCACACCATCGGTCACATATGTATCTCCCAGTAATGTAACGAGCTAACAAGTCAGAATAATATTAGGCACGAGGCCAAGTCTCAATACAATATCAAAATGGCTAAAAGCCATAAAATCACAGAATGGCATAATGTCATGTGCAGTACTGCTAACCGAACCCTATTGGCATGCCAAACTATCCAAACCAATCTTGTTAGGTATACTAGGGCATTTGATACTTTTGAATTCTTCAAATTTTGAATTTCAAGTTTTGGTGTCACTATTCACCTCATTGATCAACAAAAATGTTGACTTTTTGATAGAAAATAGGTACATTGGTTTTGACACTCCCAACATACCACATTTTGCATTCAGAACTTGTTGGCATTAAGCATTAATACCATTTCTAAGTTTAAACCAAGGGAAGCAGAATTTTCAATTTTTGTAACCCAACTTTACTGTTCCATTGGTGACTGTTACAGTGAAAATTTGAGGAAATGGTAAACATGAAAGTTGTTCCTTATTTTGTCTAGTTGAATTTCTTTTTTTGAATCACTCCATTTGGAGTTTTGTAGCTCCAGATATGGTCCAAAAACCACAGCTGGCCGGATTGCAAAACTGCAGAATTTACCAAATCTACAGTACAATGAACAGTGACTGCCACTGCCTTGTTGGATAGGTTCTGGTCATAATTTGGGGTAGGTTTCTTCATGAAAGTTGTTTTTCTATGTCTTAACTTGTTGCTGTAAAAATTTCAGGTCAATTGACCATATCTACAGTGAGTTATGGCCAAATGAACAGTTACTGTTCATTTAGTCATTCTGCAGAACCTGTTTGCAGGGTATCCGGATTGGGGCCAATTTTTGGTCCATTTGCTTTGGTCTTTTGGACATGGTTTCTTCAGAAAAATTGTGCCATTATAAGTCTAGTTTCATTTTCAATTGGTCAAACACCAATTGGACCTACACAGCCAAAGATATGGCAGTCCAAACAGGCTGGACTCACAGCCTCATTGCTGCTGTCACTAGGCAGCCTACCAATTGGGTTTGTAACACTTTAGTTCACTTCAAATTATGATTAACTTGCCTCAAATGGTCACTAATTGACCATTAGAATATCCATTAATCATTTCATAAGCCAAGTCCAATTTTTCACTCCCAAAACCCTAATTTCCCATTTCAATTCACCCATACACCTAGTTAAACACTTTCATTCATCATATATGTGTATATACACCTTAAACATAATCTCTAATTCATTCTAAGTCCATTAAAACAATCAGACTCATTCCTTCCTTAGGGCTGCCGAAATTTATGGTACACATACACATGAGTTTTAGTTCATTTAACTTACAATTTCATACTAAATTCAAGTCCTTAACATGGAAATAAAGGAATATTAACATAAGTAAGCACTAACCTCTTGGCTCAACTTATTGAACTTGTGAAAACTCTAAAATTTCTCCTCTTTGTGGCTGCCTAGAGCTTCCTTAGGGTGTGTGGATTAATTTTAGTGAAGATGACTTAGGGTTTTGGGGAGAGGTTTAAGAGATTTTTAAGCTTGATTTAAGAAGAAAAATGGAGGGTTCTTGGTTATGGTGGTGCGGCTGAATGAGGAAGAAGATGGCTGAAAATTTTTTTAATTCTTTGGTCTTTATTTATCTCTTTTATTAGTTAGTTAATTGGTTGTTTAAATTTGATTGGTGGTAGCCTTTAAATGACATCATCATATGTCATAAATGAGCTTTTTTTTTATTTTTCTTTTCTTTTCATCACTACTCATTTTAAATTTAATTTTTAGTAATGTTTATTCATATTTTATGTCATAATAATTATTTACTTAACTGGACAAGTCGGCCAAAAATCACCTCTGAAGGCGAAATGACCAAAATGCCCTCCGTTTGGCTTAACGGGTCAAAATTGTCTGTACCGATTGAAAAGTTTTTCTAAATATTTTCTTGGAATTCTAATGCCATAGGGACCTCAATGACCCTTCTCCGGAGTCTCAAAAATTATTTTATGATTTTTTCCCCGGGTCTAGGGCTCCTAGTTGCAAGAACCGCAACTTCCCTCTGGGTTACCCATCGCTAGGGCACCGACTCGTTTAACTTGGTTGTATTTTATTTCTAAAATTTTTTCTAAATTTTTCTTATTAATATTTAAGTTAATTATGGTTCCTCACTTTAGTTTAAATATTTTTCTGAACGTTCTAGCTGTCCGGACCGACACTGATCACCGGAACAGTAGAATGTACGGGGTTGCTACCGGGAGGGTGTTACACTCCTGGTTGGGTTGTTACATTTATATGGACCAACCTGAAGGTTTCTCAATTGAAGAGAAATGCCATATGGTATGTAAATTTAAGAAACCAATATACAGACTTAATTAAGCTTACCACTAATGGTATATTAAGTTCAATAATACCATAAAGTCTTTTGATTTAAAGAGAAAGTCATTGATCGATGTATACATCTTAATATTAGTGGGAGTATGTTTATTTTCTTAATTCTGTATGTTGATGATATCTTACTTGCTGTAAATGATTTGGGCATATTACGTGAGACTAAATATTTTCTCTCAAAGAATTTTGTAATCAAAGATACAGAAAGACATCTTTTGTGACTTGAATAGAAATTTTCTATGATAGTTCACAAGAATTATTAGGACTATCTCAGAAAGCCTATATTAATAGAATTTTAGAGAGATTTAATATGCATAAATATTCAGCAGGAATTATTCCCATACAGAAAGGGAAAAAATTTAGTCTCAATTAATGTACAAATAATGATGCGTAATGTAAAGAAATGGAATCAATTCCTTATGCTTCAGCTATGGGCAATTTGATGTATGCTTATACCTGCACAATTACTTATATTGGAATTGGTGGAAAGTTGCAAAGAAAACTTTTATGATACCTGCAAAGAGCTAAAGATTACATACTCATGCAAAGGAGATTTAATAATTTGAAAGTGATTGGTTACTCATATTCATATTTAGTTAGATGTGTTGACAATAAAAGTCTATTTTGGCAACCTTCCTATTAAATGAAGGAACAATATCATGGAAAAGTATCAAAAATAGTTTGTCATTACTTCATCCATTATGGAAGTAGAATTTATGGCATGTTTTGAAATTACATTTTATGCATTATGGATGTGAAATTTTATCCATAAGTGACAAAATTCCAAAGGTATCAAATATTTGGAATTAAAGTATTTTATCGTTAAGGAGGAAGTTTATAAATGAAGAGTATCTATTGAGCATAATAGTATTGATCTCATGATAGCAAATCTATTAATTAAAGGTTCACAACCTAAGTTTGATTGTATTAACATATAATGTATTAACTTTCACACTCTGAGCTCATTGATGTGTTTCTGACATACATTAAAGTATTTCTTGTTTCTCATGATTGTGTATATATAATACTTTGAGATTGTGTACATATAATACTTTGAGTAAATGATGATATAAAAAGTCTTTTAAGACATTATTGTAGACCATGATGTGATATATATATATATATATATATATTATGAACTTACTATTATAAGTTGCTAGTGTTGTAGTATATGGAAGGGAGTATATGATTAAATAATGTACAACCACCATAACTCACACGTAGTAGTTTATTATAGCATGGTAATTATGAAGTACATTATGAAAATGATTTTTTTATTTTATATGCGCCTAATGTTTATACTATTAAAGTTTATATCACTTGATTATCGTGCCAAGTGAGAGAATGTAAGATTTTAACCAGTAATATTAATTATTGTATGGTCCAAAAATAATTCTTTTAATGTAACCCGATATTAATTGATATTTATTTTAATAAAAACAAATCCTGATCATACATGGGTTACTTGATAGACATACCAAATTAAATCTTATAGATATATATAGACTGGTCCTCTCTCTACCTATCACACCCCTCACTCGTCTACAGTGTGGGCGAGTGAGGCATGTCACACTCGGTGCCAGAGCACCCTTTCTGATCTTACTTGATTTCTTTAATAATTTTGAACTCGTTATATTTTAAAATAAATTATGGTCTAAGGAGAAACTGACGGAGCTTTCCCTATTTTAATACCGGTTGGCATATCTTACTATTCACCTGCTTGAAATTTTCAATAATATTTTACAATGAAAATATCATTTATACTCATCATATTCATCTCACATTCAATTCTTGCAATTCACATACTCATTTATACAAATCTATTCATTTCCATACATATTCATTAATGCACGATTTATATATAGAAATTCTCACATTTTCATTAATTTACATAATATAAGAACATACAAATTCATAAATTACATAATATACAAATTAATTTCAGATGAAAGAGCTAATCTATTAATTTACATCCCATGAAAATTAAATACAATTTCCTCGATTGCATTACAACATATGAAATAATTATAATACATAAAATACATAATATGACTAATGTGAGCCCTATCTACATGCATTGCTGAGGAGGTGATAACCTTTGATACTCTGCAGATCTGAACTCCAAAAATCCTGATCAAATGTCCACTGGGTTTTAGCTTCAGTACCTGCGCGAAGAAAACAAATCCATCGCACTAAGCATTGCTGCTTAGTGGTGCAATAATATAACAAAGAAAATAATATAAAAAATACAGATGGAAATAAAACATAGTTCATTGTAACATTTATGTAAATTATAATTCTATTACTAATCTTTTGTATCGTTTAATTCAATACTTTCTAGGTTATCTTTGATTATTTCATAATAACCAAAGCTCTCAAAGTCATTTCATAATAGATAAATTTTTAACATCAGTCTAGTTCATTTTGATTCTTTCTGCTAAATAACTAATCTAATTTATTTTAGGTCTTCTTACTCATTTATTTAATTTCTACTATTTCTAATTACTAATATTCTTAACTTATTTCAATAAATTTCACTGCCCAAATAACCTATGACAGGCTGACTAAACTGGATAACGGGTCGTTGGCACTGGACATCGCAGTTTCTCGGGCCGTCATACCATGGAACGTTTAAGCTCAGTACGTCAACCATGTATGCAGTCAGTATGGCTAAAAGGCCATGACAACATATCAGTATGGCTAAAAGCCATGATAACAAGTAATCGGGCATAAAAGCCATGAGTGCGAGCATAAAGCCATAAATACAGGCATAAAGTCTTACGCAGTACTGCTAAAACAATACCCTATTGGCATGCCAATCTATCCAATCTGACACACGTGTCTAGGCGATAAATAGGCACATTAGTACCATTAAGGGTTCATATGTATTAGTATATCATTAATTCATTATAAGTTCTAATTACAATTTATATCACTTAATTCTATTCCCAGTGGAAACATAAATTTTTTTTTCTTGAATCACAATTATACATAATTTATGCATTTCTCATTATTTGTACATTCATTTTATCCTTCATATTGATCACAATTTACAACAATGGTCCTCATGTACTATTGTAATCAAAATACTCTTCCTTTCTCTCCTAATGAGAACTAAAGTCCTATTCACACATTTATGTGATTCATTTATTCATTTCAAAATTTATATGAATTATCATTTGTAATTCAAGAGATATCTTTACTTACTAGGTATTTATAATTTCTCTTATTTTCTCTCATGTACCATTTAATATTAATGGGTTTATTATTTTTTTATATATTCCATTATATATATTTGTTGTAACATTCTAAACTTTATTTCCTAATAGAAATACAATATCTAGACTCATTTTCATCTAATGCATATATTCATGAATTTCATTTATATAATTCACAATTTATCAATTATATCATCTTTTTTTGTTTCCTTTATAATTTCTTATCTAATTTATTATATCATTTTACATGTCCCTAGGTTCAATATTTTCATTTATATTAATTTACAAACCACATTTCAAAATATATTAACAATGTTTCCTAAGTTCTATTTGTGATGAGAATACAATTCTCATCTACATATTCTCATAATTTAGGTATACATTAAATCCTTTAAGTGGGGTACCCTTGACCCCATTAGCAACTCAAGTTTTTGGTAGTTACTATTCACTTGACCAGTTCCCTTCAAAGCTTGACTTTTTAATTCATAATAGATTTGTTAAACCTAAGTTCACCAAGATACCACATTTTGCATTTTATTTTTGTTGGCATTGATTGCCAAACTCAATTCCTAGCCTCCTAGGTTTTATTTCAAATTTTCAGAATTTGAGGTCCAAATTCACTGTTCCATTGGACCTGGCTGCAGTAAAAATTTGATAAAACTTTCTTCATGAAAGTTTTTTCTTATTGTGTCTTCTTTAATTTCCTTTTTGAATCACTCCATTTGAAGTTTTGTAGCTCAAGTTATGGCCATTTTACCATAACTGGTAGGATTGACCTGTACCCAGAATGCTGGGCAAAACTGGTTCTGCCAGATTTGGTGTCCTGATTTTGGTGGACAATTCCATTAGGTTAAGTCCTGAATATGAGTTTGTGTTCTACATGAAGGTTGTTCTAAATTTTATAAGCTTTCCATTGATATAAAATTCAGGTCAATTAGATATTTCTACACTGAGTTATGGCCATGTGGTCACTTTTACTAGGTCCAAAATTAGTTACCAGGATTTGATCAATTTTTAGGGTATTCTAAGTTTGTTTTCTGGGCAAGGTTTCTTCATCAAAGTTGTACCATTATGTGTCTAGTTTCATGTCCAATTGGCCTTGCACCAATTGAATCTACACCACTCAAGTTACAGCTACCCAAATCTGCTGGACTCATATCCAACCCTGTAGGTCACCTAAGGCAACATACCTAACCTCAATTCCATGGGCATAAATCACTTCAATTCCTCATCAAATATAGCCAAATGGTCACTAATTGACCATTAGGACTTCCATTCACCAACACATGAGAAAAACCTTAAGTTTGCCCCAAACCCTAACCTCAACAATCCTCAATTACATCAAACACACACCAATCAAAATCTAACTTAAACATACTCATCAAAAACCATTTCTAAGTAAATTTAATTCAACTAATTCAACAAATTTCAACTCTCTCCCATGGCTTCCAAAAATTTATCTTTCAATTTCTCATCAACTTCTTTCAATTTCATAAAAATTTAACTTAATTCACTACACTAACAAGGATTAAAGAAGGAAAATAACTTGATTATAACACTCCCTTTTGTTACCAATTTTTCTTCTCACTAAATCTTCAATCTCCTTGCTCCCTTTTGCTTCTAATCACACTAGCTAGGTTAGATATCAAGTTTTTGTGTTTGGAGGTAGGAAAAATATGGAAGAAATGGATGGGAATTGAAGCTTTTAAAATCAAAAATGGTGGAAAGGAAATGGGACTCATGGTTCGGCCAACTAGTGGGAATGAGGAAGAAGACCACTTTTTCTTCCTTTATTTGATTTGTTTTTGTCTCTTATAATGGATTTGTTTAATTGTGATTGGTGGGAGAGATTTTAATGACATCATCCCATGTCATAAATCTAATTAAATTCCACTTTCTTTTCTTCTTTTTCTTTCTTCTTTCTACTCATTTTTTTTTAATTTTTAGCAATATTTTTTTCATATTTTATGTCATATAATTTATTTACTTAATTGGACAAGTTGATCAAAAATCTTCTTTGAAGGTGAAATGACCAAATTGCCCTTCGTTTGGTTTAAGGAGTCAAAACTGTCTGTACTGATCTTAAAAATTATCCTAACCTTTTCTTGGCATTATAATGCTACCTAGGGTGCCATAACTCTTCTCTGGCATCCCAAAAATTATTTCACAGGGTTCCCCTACGGGTATAGGGTTGACAACTATCTTTACAGTCGCTTCCTGTTGGGTCACCCATCGCCGGGGCACCGGCTCATTTAACTTTGTTGTTTTTTATTTCTAAAATTTTTCCTTAATTTTTCTTACGCTTATTTGAATTATTTATGACTCCTCACTTTAGTCTAATTATAGTTCCAGACATTCTAGCTGTCCGGTCAAACATTGGTCACCGAAATAGTCGAATGCACGAACTAGCTAAAGTAAGGGTGTTACACTACCCATAAGTCACATATACACTCTTTCTTTCATAAAGTCAGAGATATTATGGTCATCTCAAGAAAGTCTTCTATCACTAAAGTTTGTGTGTGAATCAAGAAGGGTCAAAAGAGAAAAATTGATTTATTGAATCAAAGGGTCTCTCTCAATTATTACTATAGCTTAATTAAACTTCACATCAGGTACGCTTTTTAGGTTTATGAGAATTTATTTGTTTAAAATCCATTATTAGGATGATAGTTGAATCTTATATTTATAATTCACATTATATTTATAATTATTATGATATATTAAGAAACATTTTACATTATGAAGCTCTACTAATGAGGAATACATGTCTATGGTATTTGTAGCATCTGAAATTCTGTGTTGGATCTCTCTTTTGTAGATTTTAAAGTTCAAGTGCCTAGACTGGTAGATTTGTATTCAAATAGCATGTCAACAATTCATATTTCTAAGAATCCATTTCTTCATGAGAGAACTAAACACGTAGAGATTGATTACCATTTTATAAGGGATGAAGTGTTGCAAGGGATCATTAAACCAAAGTTTTTGAACACTAAAGATTAACTTGCAAATATGTTTACAAAAGCCTTGCATCTGACACAATTCAAATATCTTATGAGCAAGTTGAACATTTCTAATATAAATGTACAACTTGAGGGGAGTATTAAGCTAAGCAAGCTAAAGAATTGCAACAGAGCAATTAGTTGCATCAATTTAGCTTTGTTGTTGTAATTTATTTTTTCAATTAACAAGTTTCAAAACTAGTTAGCTAGTTTTAGCTCTACTAGTTAGGAGATAGTTGATATTTTAGTTGTAACTATTCCTGCCAACTTTTCTTTTGTTTTTCTTCTTATTTCTTATTTGCATATAAGCTAAGAATAATTATTGATTGAATGAGAATCACATTTTTCTCTCTTCTAATTGCTTTCATATTAAATACATGGACTAATAATAGTGTAAAACCAATTAAGAGATAAAAAGGTCCAATTAAATCAAACACACATTTACCTTTTTTTTTTTTTTTATTCATTTCTAGTCATAATCCATACTCCATAGATGAGATGCACAATTTACATTTTTCAACTAATAAACAAGTCCGTTTCTCAATAATTATGACTTTGATTGCCTTTCATTCATGAAATTAGTAACAAACCATTATATAGTTCTAATGTATATCTTGATTCCAAGATAAATTAGATGTACATAAAAATTTCAATAAACTCCAACCAATTAAATATGTCAATTATATTGCGCATTAAATACTATTTACAAATTTATAAATGTATAAATATTTATATAAATTGCATAGCATTTTAGAAAAGTTGAAAAAAAATCTTTAATCTATAGTAGTATAATTTGATTACCGAAATTCAATATTATTTTCAGAATCATTTTTCTTAGAACGTATTTTTTTTTTAAAAAAAAAAGTGATATTAAAAGATTTATTTTTTCTACAATATCCAACATGCTATTTTATTTAAATAAAAAGAAAATTATTAAAGTTTGAATTTTTAATCAAATTTTTTTGTATTAAATTTAATTTTAAAAAAATCTTAAATTTTATTATTTTTAATTTGATCAAATTTAGCCTAAATTATCAATATTGATAATAATTTTAATTTATTTAACTAATTGAAATTGATAGAAACATATAAAGTTTATAAACTTATTTTAATAAAATCATATAATATTCATTATCCAATTATGATAATAAAAATTATTTTTTTATAAAATTTTCCTCTCTGAAAATTAATATCATATATTTTCAAATTATTAAATACTAATGAAACTAAAAAATATGTAAAGTTCAGTTTTTTTTTTCATTACAGCTTTATAATATAAAATAAATACTTAATCATTTAAGTAATCCATCTAATTGCATAAATTAATTAATGATTTCAGTTGATTATTTAAAGAAATAAATGAATATAAATAAAAAAAATGAAAAATAACTACACGGAAGCATTTGGTACAAGGTTAAAAAACTAAAATTAAGTGTTACTTCTATAAGTTTTAAAGGAATAAAATATAATTAACGGTATAGCAACTGCTACTGTTTGGTAGGAGGTTAATATAAAAACTTATAAGAAAATATATAAGCAAATATTATTATAATTTAATAATAAATATTAAATTATTTTTTATTTATAAATAATTTAATTTTAAGAATTTATTAACTCCAATTTTAGTTTAAAAGTTTAATGTTACATATATATATATAACATCAACAAATTAAATATATATATATATATATATATATATATATGAAAAAGTCCTAATTTTATTTTTTTGAATATTGTTATGAAATAGAAAATATATCTCCAAAATATATGAAATTTTTTATATAGGTAAGAAAAACTTGAAATTATTTGATAGAACTTCATAACATTATATGAAAAATATAATTAAATAAAAAATAATAAACTTCTTTGCAAAAATTAATATAAATATATTATCTTTTATGATTATTTTAAACCCTACAAAATCAGAATTTTATAAGAAAAACTTGAGAGAACTAATACATTGAAATCTTATATTTTGTCAGTTTATGTATATGGAAGCTGATAATAAAATACCTATCACCAGCTTTCCGGAGTAATAATTCTTTCTTCTATTGACGTTATGTTGAATGCAGGATAGGAGTTTTTGATCCTCTGCTGTTCATGGAACTCTCTTCTTGTCGCTGATTCAGCCTCTAACATAGGTTAAACTAACCTTTGAATAAAATAGCATATTTACAATAAAATTATGAGATAGAAAACTATATAATTCTAACAAGATATCTTGTTAGAATTATATAGTTTTTTTCTTAATTACAATTTTAAATACTTATATATTTATATAATTAAATAAAAATATAAAACTTATTTAAATAGATAAAAATTTGAAATGAATAAGTATTTAAATTTGATATAATGATTTTTTATTATATTTAATATAAAATCAAAATTAATTTTGTTTTAAATAATTAATTATTCAAGAAAAGTCTACATAATTTTTTCTAATATATTTTTTTAATTTAATAAATTTATAAATTAAAATATTTTATTGGCGTGAAAAAACTTATTTAAAAGTAGGACTAGTTAATAAAAAAATCTAAGCACTTTTTTATTTTATCTAAATATTTAATTTAGCTCAATTTATCAAGATTTTAAAATAGTATTGATTTTATTCTATTTACCTAAATGAATCAAAATTCAAATTTAATTTTAATAATTTTATTACTATTTTCAATAAAAATTATTTTTAATTTATTATACTAGAAAACAATTTGAAAATATAAAGCTAATTTATTTTATTTTTATTATTTTAATAAAATTAAAATAAATGAAAATTTATTTATATATAAAAATAAATTTTAAATTCAGTTAAAGCTATATTTTTATCAATAATAATAATTAAAAAAAACTATAAATTTGTAACTAATAAAATGGTTATTCTAAAATTCTAATTCTTGATTTTTAATATTTAGTTAAAGCTTATTCATTACTAATATATATTTTTTTAAATGGCCACAAATCTGTAATGAATAAAATAGTGGTAATTAAATAAGATTAGAATTTAATATATATTTATATAAATGTAAACTTTTTATTTAATTAAATATTTAATTTTTAATAATAATTTAGTAATTATGTTAATAAAATAGTTAATTTTTTAATAGCAATTTTATAATTATGTTAAGGATATTTTTGTTCACACTATTATTCTCCCTCTGTCCACACACACATATAACAATTAAAAAAATAAATTAATGTAAGTAAGACTCGTTGTTTAATATTTTTTTATTAATTTATTATAATAAATTAAATAATTTTCAATGATTTAACAATACTTATGAGATTAAAAATATAGAATTACTATATTAAGAATTGTTATAGAATTTTAGTATAAGTAGAATTATAATATTCAAATTTTAATTTATATTAATTACTGTAATATTATAAATTGAAACATTTAAGAATTTAACAGTGGACATTATATTGCCAAATATTATTAGCAACGATGTTGTCTGAATAGAACTCATTGGTAAAAGTATTAATAGCGAATTTTGTGTCATTAAAAGTCAATGCTCATGGATAAGCCTCTTTGATAAAAATATTAGCGACAGATTTTCGTTGCTAATATACATTATTGACAATGAATCATTAACCTGTCACTGCAAATACTTTTTTTTTTGTGTTTTTTAGAAATAATGGAGGGCATTTTTAGTGTCACGACTCAACCTATAGACTGGACCAGCACTAAGATCTGAACCGGTTTAAAGCTCTTGATGCCTGTAGTAAGCTTAACTATTCCTTAATCTAATACTAAGGCCCATATTGAGCCCTATTTTAAGAAATCAACCGGACAGAATCTAGCCATAACATGGACCATCTAACGGGGAGTTTTTGACTCACCCGACCTATAAGCACAATATATAACAATTTGGGGAGCTCAGCTCACCCTTCACATACTCATCATGTCATAAAATCAAATGGGAGCTTAGCTTCCTTATCTAATCCAATCATACATGCATTTAACAGATTTACAGATCCAACATGGTATTATATTACAGACCCAAATTAAATAAAATACTTCTAACATATGCAGAGTTCTAGAATTTAGTAAAGTTTTACAAAATATAATAGATATTACTAAATGACCTGTGAAGAAGAAAGGCGGGTTAGAGCTCAATAATAAATCTCCTGTATCATGAAAAAATAAGGTGAGCAGGAGTGAGCGTTCGACTCAGAAAGTAAAATACCAATTTTAAGTACAATTTTTATAGTTATCTAAAGCTAATGTATCCTAAAGAGTAGAATGTAATACCTTCATAGTTTTCATACAATTCACATCGTAAACAACAAAAAAGTAATTTGAAACACTCACACACCCATATAATATTCAAACAGTATATATATGCGAGCTGATCCCCTATGCAACTCTCTTAATCCAACCTCTGTCAGTGAGTACATCTCAAGCTGGACTTTCTCTTAATAGACCAAATGTGGGGGCCAACGAGATCATCTCGAGCCGTGCCTACCTCAGCTTATCCATAAAATAATCGGGTCCCAGTGAGTTAAGCTCCAGCCGCGTCCACCCGTCCTGTCCATATTCAATATCACACACCACACGCACGCCAACACACGCACACTGCTCCAAATTACCATAAAATAGCATTCATAACATTTCATCAAATAAAGATGCAAGATAAAGCATGCCTAGTATTTAACTACATAAATATATATTTATAAGTAATGCATGGGCATGCTTGAACATATAATAATATTAAAATTATAGTTAAAATCAATATTTTACTCACAAACGTAAATTGAGGTCAATGTGGTGGCTGGGCAGAGAAGGAAAGCTGTCCCGGCTCACCTGACAATTACATTACATTTATTTAATATAATTGACTCAATATAAGCTTAAAAAGAATCAAAGACACTCTAAGTTGTACCAAAAATCCTGCAGAGTTCTCCCTATACCTAGAACCTACCCAACCGCAAAAATGGCTCAAAAATACACTTCTATATCTACAAGTCATACAACCATATCTCAATCATATCACATGGCCCCTCCTGGGCCCATCCAAACAGTCAACAACCACAATTTTAAAAATTACAATTTAATCCCTACAACTAACCCTTTTTGCAAAAACTACTAAAATGAGCTCTAAAAATTCTGAAATTTTGCTTCGCGGTCCTTAGCAATATTACTAAGCTAATACAAAAGGAATTATAATTTTCTAACTACTCACAAATATTTTATGAAATTTTATTCTAAACCCAGCACTATAAAATTGAAGAAACTTGGATTTTGGATTTACCTATGTCAATTCTGTCGCTTGAAACGCATCCGAGGCTTCTGAAAATGGTAGAGTAGCCTATAACTTGAACCCGATTCTGAAGTGATTTCAGCAGCTTATCTGCTCAATCAGAAATTGTAGATTCAGGTGACGGTCGAATTGCCACAAAACGAAAGTACCTACGCAAATCCCACAACACCAGTGGTTAGACTAAAATATTTTTATTTATATATAAAATAATTATTTAAAAATTAGGGGTGTTACATTTAGAAATTTCAATAGTGAAACTAGGATTTAAGATTAAGGAGGACAAACTTAACAAAAAAAAAAGGGATGTATAAAGGCCTATTCCATAATCAAAATTAGAATGAATATTTTTTCTACCTTGGTTCAACAAGAAATTAATATTCAATTCCCTTTGAGGCATCACTACATTCAAAATTAATATTAAAATATGAAATTTAATTAAATTTTATATAACTTTAATTTGGTATATAATCTCATTAGCAAAATGAGGAAAAATTAACTAAAAAAAAATCTTATTTATAAGACTTACAAATATCATGATTTTTAATAATTCTACGAATCAAATATAATAATAATAATAACTTACTCAATTGCAATGAATTAAAGTATAATTTGAGAAAAGCTCATATAAGAATCACAATAAGATGATTTTCAAACATGGCCATTAACAATTTCAAGGATTAATGATAATTACAATAAGTTACGTAATTATTAATTTTTTAAGATAACCTAATTATTAAAATTAATAAAACTTTAAAAGTATAATATAAATTATCAAATTTTTCATATTTTATTATATTTAAAAAAATTAAAATGAAAAGCAAAAAAAATAAATTTATAAAATAGATTTGAATACTTACAAAATGCATACAACTATAATAATTTTTTTATTTGAAAATTCAGAAAAAAAAAACTAAAAAAAAAATACAAATGCAAAATTATTCATCTTATTCTCAAATTTTACAACTGAATTTAATTCTTTATCCTTAACTTTCTTTGTGTTTGACCTTGTTCAACTTTTCTAACAAACAGGACAAAATCAAAATTTTTGTTTATCTTTTTATTTACATCAAAATTTAAGGAGGTAAATATTACATTTAAAAAGGGAGAAATATTAAATTTTAAGGGGGATATTTTTAAATATAATTTTTTCACAATAATAGAAAATTTAAAAAAAAATAAAATAAAATAGTGGGCAGCTGCCCTCTCATGCTAAACGCGGCTTCGCCTTGGATTCCCTAAAAAATAAACATTTAAGGAAAATAAAGAGTTAAAATATAGAACGGTATTCATTAATTCTTATCAACTTTATATGAAACATGTTGAGAATTTTACACCGAAAGAATATGAAGTAAAAAATGTAATAGAAGTAAAAAAGTAATATAAAAGTGATTAGGGTGTAATATTAAATTAATTAATTATTTTAATGTATAAATTAATTTAATTATTTATATAAAATCATAATAAAATAAATTAATATGTAATTTGTCAAATATTTTCTCTAAATTTAACTCAAATTAGATTGTGAATTTCAACTGCTTGTAAAATTATACTAATTATTAAGTGATAATCATGTAGATGCACTTGAGAGGATAGTATTGAGAATTACACATTGAAATAATATGAAGTTGAAGGGTAATATATAATTAATTAAATTGTGATATTAAACTGGCTAATCATTATAATGTGTAAAATAATCTCAAAAATTTATATAAACTTAGATTAAAACTAAATTATAATATTAAATTAAATAATAATTTTAATATATAAAATAATTCAAATAATTATATATAAATTCAAATTAAAATAAATTAATACATAATTTATTTAACACTTTCTCAAAATTTAACGAAACACATCATAAATTTTAATATCAATAAACTTATAATAAATGACATTCATAGAAGGCGATATAAAAGTTTTAAAAAGGTGGTTGTAAGTGGCAGGATAATAGAACATGATTGCATAAGAAGATAAGGATTGAAAACTGAAAAAGACCAAAACAGATTTTTTTTTTTTAAATTATATTTATTTGCTTTAGAATCATCATCATCATCTTCATCATAAAGAAATAAACCTCTTTTGGGTAGACATAAAGGAATGGAGTATGTTAAGAATATGTTATCCAAACTTTAGAGGGATTTTTATAATTCAACTAATTTTAAAATTAGTTGAGTTTTTCGGTTCCAATCAAATAATTTTCATGTTTATTGCTTTAAACAAATGCTTATTTTAAAAAGAAATTTATTATTTAATTTTTTTATTTTAATAAAATTAATTATTTAATATTTTTATTTTAAAAAATATATCAGTTAATTTTTTATTTTAATTTTATTTATTATTTAATCCTTTTAGTCATTATAAACGTTAATTTAAATTTTATTTAATTCTTGTAATTTGAAAATTATAATTATATAGTTTTTTTATTTTCCAGCCTTGAATTATTTAGTACCCTTAACAATAATTTTTTTCACTTAAATATATTGACCTAAAAAATTTAATTTGAACTAAATGGAGGGATTAAATACTAAATGAAACAAAAATCTAAGTACTAATAATATATTTTTCAAAATAGAGGACTAAATAACTATTTTTGTTAAAATAAAAGTAATAAATAATGATTACTCTATTTTAAATATTGAACACTCCTTGTTATTAACTAAACAATAAATAAATTAATAGAAAATATTTTTCTTTTTGACTTATTTCTTAAGTTCCCTAAATATTAAAAAATGTGGAAAACATTTTTTTAATAAAATATTTTTCACAAAAAAAATGAAATTTTAATAGGAAAATATTATTTATAGTCTTCATTTGAGAAGGTAACTCAATTAATATATAGTAAAAAAAATATAATGTAATACAATTAAATTTTTATTAAAATATAGCATAAGAGTGTTAGAATGAATTAATGTCTATTTAATTGGATTTTTGAAGTTAGTTTGTAGTAACTGAAATGTCGATAACTAATAGGTATTTAATAAATAAAAGTTTATAATTTTGTTTATTTAATGAAGACTTTTGTCTTAACTTAATCAGCTTATAAGCTATAAAAATAAATTAATCTATTTATTTATAATAATTTTTAAGTTTATAATTTAAATTTATAAGTTTAAGAAAGTTTATAATTTTGTTTATTTTACGAAGGCTTTTATCTTAACTTAATCAACTTATAAGCTATAAAAATAAGTTGATATGTTTGTTTATAACAATTTTTGAGTTTATAAGTTAAAAAAATTAGTTGGGAGACTCAACTTTTCAATTGGGTGTTTATAAAGCTTGTGTTTATAAGTTAGTTTAATCAAATATTTTTCTATATTATCCTCTTTTATTTTGAAAATTTCATTATAAATCTCATTTAATATTTTTTAATCATTTTAATAATAAATATGTTTATAAACAATTCTTTTACCAAACACATTAACGGTTTATCAATTACTTAAAAATATTTTAATTAAATACGTAATTACTTAAGATTTTAAATGCGTATAAACTTAAATTATTCATAAGCTAAGCTAAATATCTTAATAGGTCAAATAACAATTAGTGGACTATATAACATGAGGTACTTTTTTTTAATAATTTTCATTGTAAATGTGATTAAATTATTAATTGAGTACTTTTAAATTCTGTTTTGACTTGTAAAAGTAAAAATTTAAAAAATATAAAGATTAAATTATTAATTGAGTCAATGTTATAGTTATTATAAAATTTAAATTCATATGAAAATAAATTTAATAATTATTAAATTAAATATTTATATTTAAATTTATGTAATCATTATAAGTAATTAATTCTATATAAATTTTGATAAAATATTTAATATAATTATTATATAACTTCTTGTTCTATGAAAGTGAATATCAAAATATTAAGAATTTAATTAATTTGATTGAAATCTATATTAATGATAATTTATTTAATTTTAAAAATATAAAATTAAATTATTAATTTCTTCAAATTTTAGATTGAAATTTATTTAAATATTAATAAATCTGGCAATTTAATAAATGGCAGTAAAAGAAAGAAAAGAGATATTTAGATAGATGCCTTCATCCTGTTCTGGTGCCCCCCTAGATCGGCGCAATAGCATTTCGAATCCACAAAACGACAACACCTAACGATGACAATCCAACGGTCTAAAATCGCTAGCTAGTGGTCAAAATAACCTTCAAATCTTTTTGTTTTTATAATAAATTTTTTTCTTAAACCCACAAGTAAATCTCGTCCACAAGAAAGTGCCACGTGGCACATCATCTCCTGTCCCATTTCTGCCGTCACTCTCCACTGTTCGTGCGAATGGGATTTCATTTTCTTTCTTTCCAGGTTTTAAGCAACTCAGTCATGTCCGACCCATTTGCACCCCAGCACAACTTCACCAGAAAAGCACTGGACTCATCTCTTCTCTCTCTTCATTTATTACTATTGTTCAAGAAAAAGAAAAATGTTTTTGGGTTCTTAAAGTCAAGAACTGCTGAAGAGAGAGCATCAAGAAAAACGAATGGGTTTTCTTTTGGTTGATTTGGGAAACCCTAGCTATGGAGTGGGGTTTGCAGTTTTATATGAGGTTGTGGGTTTTGTGGATTCAGATCTGGAGGGTCAAAAGAAAAGAACCAAAAGAAAAGAAAAAGAGGGACACTGGAGAGACTGACAGAAGAGAGTGAGCACACACAGGCAATTGTATGAGGCCATACCATTGCAGAGGTGCGTGCTCACCTCTCTTTCTGTCAGCTTCCCACTTGCAAGTGTTTCCTCACAACTTCCTTAAACCTTTATTTTGATTCTTGATTCTTGATGCATACAACACTCAAACTGCTCATAATTAATTCTTGGTTCTTGATATGCGCACAAACACAGCCTATTTCTTGCTTGCTTCTTCTTCTTCTTCTTCTTCTTCTTCTTCTTCTTCTTCTTCTATTTATACTGCTACTAATAAAGACTTGTATTTCTCTCTCTAGAAAAATAGAAATCTCCTCCGCATGTCCTGGTTACCATACCCTTCCAGTCCAGGAAGGACACCTTTCTTTATGGCACCTTCTGCTTTATGGAACCTTTCTTTCTTTCTTTCTCGTCACAGGCACTCAAAAATTATATATTTCTTTTGGAAGCACCGAGCCGGTGGCAATGACGGGGAATGTTGTTGAGTTGATCAGAGGTCAGGTCTTTCTATCATTAATTGGTTATATATATATATATACATAAAGAAAAATTAAACCACTTGACTGTTTGTGATGATATATTTATATATTATATTTAAAAACTTGTCATGGAGCTTCGAAGCGTGATTTTCCATGGTCCTCTTTGGTAGAGGAAAGGACCATGCGAGTATTCTTTGAAGGTACGCCTCGTCACTATTCGAATTTAACGGAAAACGGTATTTTCGAATCTAAATATCATCATTCAACTTTGTTTTATCTGTAGCTTATTATTATTATTATTATTATTATTGGTTTTATTTGCTTTCTTCTTTGTTTTCTGGAGACCATGCAAGGTAAAGAGTTTTTGATCTCCCTTAAATCTGCTTTTGATTTGGGGCTTTAATTTGGTCTAACCTCAAGTGGGTTTCCATAAAATCACTTGATTTTTTCCTCTTCTTGTTGATTATTGTTAGGGACATTTATTCCTGCAGCAAACTGCAGCTTTCGAGTTGTCTCTCATCTCATGGACTCTTTTCTAGTAGACAAAATGGGACCCTTATCAAAATGGGTCTCTGCTAAGGTGCCAAATATGGGAAGGATTTCTTGTTCCCTTTTATGGTCAGATATGCGCTATTCTATGGCTAAAAGGGAAGTTTTTGCTGAGAATTTCCATGTTCACAGGTTAGTAATTGATTCTGTCAGCTAATTTTTCTCGATCTTTTCTTGGTTTCCTTTAAAGGAAGGTATTTCTTCCTTGCCAAAGGGCTATAAGTTTCGTTATTTGAAGTATTAAAAATCAGCCTTTTATCGTTTTTCACAGCACTTATTGTTTTGTTTGGCTTTTGCGGGAACTGCTTCTTTTTGCTGCTGCCTCCACGAAACAGGTCCGTTTCATCTTTGTTTTAATTTACTGATAGATTCTGCAACTTTTACTGCTTTTTCTTCTGATTTTATGTGTTTTCTTTTAATCGTTTGTGTTAGATTTGGAAAATAACTTGTTCCTGTTCGCTTCTGTTCTGTCAAGATTTTGGGCCTATTGACTGCTCATATCAGTTGCTTTAAAAGAAGAATATAATCCATTAAAGAAGGATTAAGAAATCGGTTAATGGTAATTAAGAATTAGTTGACAGAAATTTTGGCTTGTAATCCTTAACTAAATTATTACCAACTTAATGCCACCAATTGTACAATTGCTTTTAGTATGTATATCAATGTAGACTGTTTGCATGCAAAATAAGAAGCAGATAATTGTCTCAACTACAAATTTATGTCAATGGATTTCATTGATAGATTAATGATTTTCTTTATGCTTCAATATGATCATTTTAAAGTTTTGGGTTGCAAAAATTGCCCTAATTGGTATTTTTGGTATGGCATGCTTAAATCAAGGTTGAATGATTTGGTGTATATTTTAGTCAATGAGTCACGTAAACCACTTTGTGTTATGGTGGACTATAATTTAGTATAGGCCTATGATAATCATTGTCTTTAAGATCCCTTTCTATGGGGAACTAGACCATTAGGTTTGTGGGGTGTACAGGAACTCTTTTCAAATAAAGAAAGAAAAAGACAGTATGGTCTAATCAGTTTTTCAAGTTAAAAAATTTCGAACAAATTGTTAACATAAGAGAAAAGTAATGAAATGGAAGCCGCTATCTTTGTAGCAATACACTAGAAATCCATAGTATTGCATATGCTCTCCCAATTTCATTCAAACATAAGCCAAAACTTCTGTATATATTTCTGTTTTAGACAAATCTTTCAATTGTACTAATTACATCCTTGACTTTGGAGTGTTTGCGTCAATTGTAGTTATTAATTCCTCGTTGTTAATGTTTAAATGATTTAGCATTAGATTGCAAACCTTTCTTGTTATCCTTGTGCTCATTAACCATCAAAATCTAAGACTATCATATATACATTAATCCATTTTGGTATAAACTAGTGATACATGTGCATATGGCATGACATTCTTTGATGTTAACAGGTCTAATGACTCCCATTGATAGGATACCATTTATATATAAATATAAAAAAATAGAGAAAATAGGATAAAACTAATGTGAGATATCTAGAGTATGATATTTAAATGTGGATATAGCATATGTCTCTTTTGGATGCCATATTAACATGGGTTGCCTTGTCATGTCCATGTAGAATTGGTTCATGTATAAACAAGGCCAATATTAGAAAGGACTATATTGACAAATAAAACCCTAAATTTGAGGA
The DNA here is from genome assembly GCF_030052815.1 of Hevea brasiliensis. Taxonomy (NCBI): domain Eukaryota; kingdom Viridiplantae; phylum Streptophyta; class Magnoliopsida; order Malpighiales; family Euphorbiaceae; genus Hevea; species Hevea brasiliensis. Next base: position 65,534,360 of record NC_079505.1, read on the forward strand.
TATAATTGAAACAATTGAAAGGGGAACAAAATGAACACATGATAATTTTTGGGACATTATACATTTAAAGAGCTTATTTTAATTTTTTTACTAATCTATATGTTTGTATCAACTTGACAGCTGATCTTATATTAGCATAAATGTCATGGCTGGAATTAAAAAAGAAAAGAAGATTTTTTTTTTTTTCTTTTAAACCATTATGGTATTTCTTATTTTTCTTTCATGTTCCTTTGTTGCCCATAATGTACTTTATTTATTAATTAGTTAGTGATGCTGACCAGAATACTTTATTGTATGTTCCCTGAGGTTCACAAATCTCATACCAACTTAATTTTTCTTTTAATTCAGTTGTAACCTTAACTTCTTTGATCAATTATTATGTTAGAGCCAATCTTTTATCCGTGTCATTTTTTGTTGTTCTGCAGTCGTTAAGAAAATTATATAATTAAAACATGCTTGTTTCTCCTCTTTGATGTATTGAAGAGAAAAGAGATGGCTGCAACAAGTGAAAAGCATAAATCATATTTTTTACTTGTTTCATCATGTAGTTTTTTCATAGATTCAGTTTTTATCTATTGGACAACAACCATCAAAAGAAAGGATAAAAAAATGCCTGGATACCCCTTTTAACTTTTGCTTACTTTTGTTGCTCTCGTGAGTCTTGTTTGTATTTGATACATGCTTCTAGCATAAATAAACTCCATTGATTCATGTTAATCAACCGTTACAGATATCCATGGAACCATGGTTAGGCATAAAAAATTTCAGATGATGGTAAAATACATGGTGTATTTAATCAATTTCTTTCTAATTTTAATAATTCAAGTGTTTGATAGTGAATTTCAAAATGGATCAATGGGAAAATATAGTTTGGTAATTGTGGAGACAAAGCTAACTGATATTCCCAAAAGATTTGTTTCAATTTTGTAGTGTTGCTTTTGTATATAATTTATACCATTTGACTGTATTTTTCCATGCTCATCTCCAAATCAATTTTTGGAGGTATTCCATGAGGTATTATTAGTTTATGAGGTCTATCGCGGGAGTTTTAATTATTTGCAAGTTGACTCATAATTATGCAATGTATATATTGATAACTTTCAATCCTATTTTCTAGAGAACTTTACAAATTGTTGGTTAGAATTTATTTTTAATGGATCATGATATGTAAATAATATTTTTGAATAAAAAGAAGATAGTGATAATGCCAGCGACAATATGGTTATCGTCACAAAGGTTAATTTACCTACTAGGATAAAATGCTTGTTTCAAATGATCAAGATTATCTATAGAATGTTCATTGTATGATAGGCAGATATAGAAATATTTTTTAGATGAATACTAAACTAAAAAATTGCAGAATTCTGCTATGTAATGAACTGAACAAGTTCATACTTAAGAAATGTGTAAGAAAATTTTTATTAAATGCACTGTTCCCTATATTAGGATCAAATATTGGTGAATCTTTTGTGAGTCAAAACACGAACAGAATAATAAGACATTTATTTCCTTATCTTTTGGTGTATTTTGTTGCTTCTATGAACCATCGTTAATCAGTCAATCTTTATGAAATCCTTTTGGCATCATTGACTTTCCTATGAGAGCCAGAAACAGTGTTGGATGTTTTTTAATCATAATACAATTGTGGTTTATATTTGCATCTGGATAGGATTTCTCTTGTTGCAATTCATTAGAAAGGACTTTAGATACTTAGAGAGAGAGAGAGAAGCAAGGACATCAGAATGGGTTGGCAAAGAGGCTGATCACATAGTAGACCTACAAGAAAAGAAAATCAAAGGATTGAAAGTGCACGCTTCAAAATATAAGCAGATAATTAGCTAGTATTAGTTGTTTGATTTATTGATTTTGAGGATGACGCTATGAAGCTGTTTAAGAATGTTGAATAAAGGAGAATAAAAGGTTTCATGTCTTTAGCATGTAGCAATTGATGGGAGAAAAGTAAGAGGGAAGAGCAATTTAAAGTGCTTTTAATGATTAGATATATGAGAAGTCCCTTTGGTCATCGAAATGGTAATTAATTAGTAAAATAAATTGTCAATTCAGTTGAATTAAACTTAATCTTATTTGTTCTCTAACTTTTAAGGTGATTCTAAAAAGCCTTGTCAACACTTATGGTTTGGTAGGGCCTTATCTTTTTATTTGCTTATTCTTTTATACAATTTTGTTGATAGTGCTTAGCACTTTCATTTCTGTTATTGTGTACTTTATCTAGAATGAATTTTCTTTCCATATTCAAAAGTGTAGCTATTTTAATATTTGATAAATTAAGTACAAACGAAGGAGTGTGTCCAAGTGATCTGAGTGAAGAAGACAAGAAATATACCAAAAATGATGTGGGTGAAAGTGATTGGTGGAGAATTTTTTTTTTTTTTTTTTTTTTAAAAAAGAGAAGACCAATACAATTAGGTAGATGAGCTAGTGTAGACTATAGAAGAGTGAGTGAATTCAAGTAGTGGGAGCCAATAGAGAAAACAATTTAGAATTACAGATGCTAGCAGAAAGTTTAATCCTAACCAGAATGAAATGGAGGAAAATAAAAGGACGTAATTGTTAATTCTACTCATTATTTGTATCTTGTTTGAGGCCTCAACAAAATGTGTAGTGTAAAGCATTTTGCCATCCATGCAAGAGCAATAGGCAGGTATATGTTAATAAATATTCCATAAAATTATTTTAGAATATAGGCAATTTACAGGTAAATGTTAATAAATATTCAGTAAAAGTTATGGTAGAATAGATAACAACACTGAATATTTTATCGGAAACTGAATTGTGTGAATGCTACAATATGGTATGATATACCCCAAAAACAAATTAATTTAAAATATGCAAAGTTGAGACAGAAAAATTGCATTTTTGGAATTGGTACGAAACATGTTTGACAACCTGAATTACACTAGCATGAATTGGAGTCTTTGTTTGGATTGAGATGAAGGCTGCTACACTTTCCTTTAAGCCATAAAATTCTTTGCAGTGTTTTTTTGTATGAGTCATGATCCATGATCTTCAACTAACAATATGTTAATGTGCGAGTAGTTATACAATATGTTAATGTGCAACTATCAATATGACTCAAAATTTAAATTCTTTTCTAGATGTCCGTGAGATTACCATTCTTCTGTTGGAGGAATGTGCAAGTAGCTTTACAATATTTACAAGCTTGTTATTCAAGTTGTACAAGATAAAATGTGTACGGTTCTGGTTCAAGGTTTGCCTAGGAACTAGAACCGAACTAAAATTTCAATATGGTAGCAATTCAGTTATTTGTTATTTTAGTTTTAGTTTGGTATCATTATCGGTTCTTTGGTTTTGATTTAGTGTGTTTCGGTTCGGTTCTTGATTCTTGAAACAATTCCATACAATTATTTCTATAAAAAAGTCATAAATAAATTAACATTTAAGTCTTAAAGTGGGTTATTAATATATAATATATCATATAATATAACTTTTAACTATTTTTAAATTATATAATCTTTAACTAAATAATTTAGTATTAAGCATATTATATAATATAGTAGTATAAGTATATCATATAATATACTTTTTAACTATTTATTAATTATGTAATCTTTAACTATAAGATATAACTATTATAGTACACTTATAATTAAGATCATAATGTCATTCAATTTATTTATAACTAAAATTATTAAGAAAAGATAGAGAAATTAAATATAATATTAGGTTATATTTAGCCTATAATTATACATATATAGATATATATAATTATGTTGAAAGTATATCTAATACATATGAAAAATATATATAAATTCAGTTCTTAGTTGGACTTCGATACAGTTCTATTTTGGTTATTAATGAAGAAGCAGAACCAAACCAAAGCATCAATATAAGTTCGCCTTGGTTCATCAGTTCGGTTTTGGACCTCCGATAACCGTGCACAGCCCTAATGTATTCATGATCAAATTGATGCTTTTTACTATTTGGAAGTATGCATATTTACTTAGTAAAGTATACCCGACCTTTGTTGGATTGACACTGTTTATATGCCACAATGAAGAGCTTGCAGCTCCGTGTTTGTGTATGATTGTATGGATTTTTTTAACCTTTTTGTTATTTGAAGTTGAGTTGAAAAGAAAATTTATCTAGTAATGTTGTCATATAAATCTTGTGAATTAAGTTTTTAACATAAATAGGAAGAGTTGTGGTACATTAATTACAAGCCAAATGACTCAATGTAAGTTGCTTAAGTGATGTAGAACAAGCTTTGATACCAAGTTGATGTAGAACCACTAGAATGAGGGAAACAAAGGGGTGAGAAACAAATTCTCGAATATAGAAGTGAAATAAATTCTCAAATCTTATTAATAAATAATAGTACCATAATAATCTCTCCTCTAAAATACCTAAAACACAGGTATTTATAGTATAACTAGTCCTAATACTAGGATTTGGAATCCTTAAAAACGAAAACCCTAATCAAATACTAATTAGGAATCTCAAAACAATAAAAAATTTCTGAAACTTAAGAGAACTCTACAAATATTCCTAAATAATAATAGAATTCCTAAACAATAGAAGTCTAAACTTCCTGAATATAATTCCTAAGTTGAGCCGTCTTCCAATATTGCATCATGGAGTTTGTGGTATTGAATTGAATGCACCATGTTAAAACTGTGCATAATCTAAAATATTCTTTTGGATTGTAGTATAATGAGGTCAATTTATTGCATGACACCCTGATTCTTTATATTTTATTTTAAATTTACATTAGACCAAAAATTTGTTTTCCCTTTTTCTTGTATTTATGTTCTAGTACAAGGTATGTATATCTTTTGTTGTGCCCGAACTCCATTACTAAATTTATGGTGGTTTGCTTGATCTTATTAACTCAATTTAATAATATGGGAGCTTTGTTTTAAAGATATATTGATTTATTGATAGTCCACACTGTCAGAATTCTAACCTGGTAAGCCAGCCACCATGAAAATTGAATGAGATGCTTTAACAAAAGTTTGGAGTAAAAGCTTTTTGAAGCTTCATCTTGTTATTCTTGATGCAATATGCTATTTATATAATTGGTTCTTTTTTGCCAAGAAATTTTTGGTTGTTATCTATTAATGATGCTATTCTTCCAAGGGCACGTGTGTCATCTGAATTCTCATTTATTTGGATTCTGCTTGGCATTCATGTGGGAGTGGAATTAGCCCCCTGTCTTGATCAAATTGCCATACCTTACCTTGACTCTAGCTTTAGCATCCTAAATTGAGGATTTACTGCCTTCACAAAAAATAAAATTTTCATTATTTGTGTTTCAACTTGTCAATTTTGCATATTTTTTTTCCTTTCTGGAACTAAGCCAATGAACTGAATTATTTTCACAAAGGGTTTTGCATTAGTCATTTGTTCATGCATATTGGGCTGCATTCTGAGTTTTGTCAATCTCCGGTCTTTGTTTGCGTAGGCAACATGAATGAGGGATACTGTGAATATCTCAATTATATTGAAATTGTATTTTAACTGCTGTTTTTGTGCACAGTGCATAATTTTTCATTTGTTAATTTTAGAGTAAAGCATAGACAGTAAACTGATAGTAGTTTTTACTTGTCTCCAGTTTATTTTCTGGTGGTTATATTTCTAGCATACAACCACTGCTACAAAGTTAATACTTGCTTTTAAATTTTCTTCGGTCTGCCACTGTGACTTACTGGATGTGGTAATTGCTTCAGCTCAAAGTATAGTTTTAACTGCTAATTATATAAAGATGTGCATCTTCTGCTTGTTGGGTATGGTCCTCCATGTATTTAGAATGAGAATGCTAGTTTAAACGTACCGTGTATTTCTCTATTTCTTGAATGGGCAGGAAGGATACAAGAGAATAATGAGATTGATGAGAAATTTTATATGTACAACTGTTTTATTATGACTATTGATTACGGTGAATTCTATCATAATCCACTGTTGGAGTTTTTTCATTTTACATAATGGTTTGCATTGAATAAATTCTCGAGATTGGAGAAATTTTAGAACACAACCGTAGGATGAGATGGTAGCAAATTATTTCTTTTCCCATTGGTAATTTGAGGTGGATTGACTTATAGGAGATGCTAACCATTTTCCCTATTCCTGTTCATTTGTTGTGGCTGCAAGGAAGCAACCTATTACATCCTATGAGTGTAATAGCACCCAATTCTGTTATCCTGTTCAGACATTGCAGGCATCATAACTCATTTTATTGTTAATAAATTTGCATTAGTTGCTCATACATTAGTCATTACTGATTTGAGATGACAGTGTCCTACATTTGAACACATGCGTCAGCTTATGAATGCAACTTCAGCAGTTTGTTTGTTCTGTTGTTTATCTCTTTCCTGCAACAAGTATTTTTAGTACTATGGCCCTGCAGTAAGAATGAATTATATTAACTAAATATGAAATGTTTGCGTTGCAATTCTCTCAACAAAAAGAGAAGTAACTGCCATAATTTATCATATTTTGGGGATAAATATTGAACTGCTGTCATTGCTGAGATTGCTGCCAGGCATTTTTACACTGAAATTGCATTTAGAAGCCTGTCCCCCGGATCCTGAGAAACTATACTCCACTGAATCTGATAGTCTACTCAATCAGCAGATAGCATAAACAATTTTAGGAATTGCATGCTAGATTATGTTTGATGTGGGTTTGAAATATAAACACCATTTTGTAGTACAGCTTGGTTTTCTGCACTCTATTGTCTGTTGCATTGTGTGTTATATCTGTACTATATTCATTTAAAGTACAGCTTGGTTTTCTGCACTCTATTGTCTGTTGCATTGTGTGTTATATCTGTACTATATTCATTTAAAGTGCAATGCTTTTGATTAGATAGTGAAGTGAAAATTTCAGTTAAATTTCTCATCTTGCTGATTTTTTCATATTTTTTTCATTCGTCTTTTCAAATTAACCACAAACTGTGTTGTGTTATATTAATTGCTTATGTTCTTTACTAACTTTGACTGTAACAATTTTTTCTCAGGAACATGAGCGGGAAAGATATTGTGAGCATGATTTCGAGTGGTGGAACTGTTGTGATCGAAGAAGTTTCAGATTCAAATAGCAGCACTTATCCATCACTGGCGAGCAAACATGCAAGGAATGATAACAACAGTATCTCCACTTCCAAATTCAGAGGTGTTGTAGCACATCAAAGTGGGCACTGGGGCTGTCAAATATATGCCAATCACCAACGTGTTTGGCTTGGGACCTTTAAATATGAGCAGGAAGCTGCTATGGCTTATGATAGTGCAGCACTAAAGCTTCGAAGTGGTGATTCTCGCAGAAATTTTCCATTTACTAATATCACTGTTGAAGAGGAAAACTTTCAAAGTTCTTATAGTACTGAAGCAGTGCTCAGCATGATAAAGGACAGTACTTACCGGTCCAAGTTTGCTGATTTCTTGAGGACTCGTGCCCAAAATTTTGAAGCTGATCTTAGCCTTAAGCTTATGAAGACACAAAGCAGTAGAAGACTAACGTGCAAGCAACTGTTTCAAAAGGAGCTTACACCAAGTGATGTTGGCAAGCTTAATAGACTTGTCATCCCCAAAAAATTTGCTACCAAGTTCTTCTCACCATTGTCAGAAGGTGTCCAAGAAAATGCTGCCGATGTTCGGCAGCTATCTTTCTATGACAAGGCAATGAAGTTGTGGAAATTTAGATATTGTTATTGGAGGAGCAGTCAGAGTTATGTCTTCACAAGGGGTTGGAGTGGATTTGTAAAGGAAAAGCAATTAAAAGCTAATGACATCATTTGTTTTTGCTTATGTGAGTGCAGAGAAAACTCAAAAGTTACTCAAGCATACTACATGATTGATGTGAACAATGGTGGACATGGACACAGCAGTAGCTTGTTGGAGTTGGGCAACGAAAGAGTTGACATGGGCATGGAGTTGCAGCTTCACCTTGGCCAAAGATGTGCACAAGATTGCATGGAGGAGGAAAATGTTGAAGGAGATGATGGATTGATGGTTGCCAAGCCAAGAAGTGAGGATTCACATACAAAGAGTTTCAGACTCTTTGGTGCTGAAATCATCTGAGAGGGTCTAAGACGATATTTAGTCTCTTTTTGTTAAATTTTTGGGCCAGAATTTTAATATGGCCACCTAATGATGATCTAATCAGCAGAATTTAGGGTAAACATTATTTTTTTTTAAGTACCAAAACATCATTTTTTTTTTAAGACAATTTTTATAATTTCTGAATTATTTTTAAATAATGTTTCAAAAGTGAGGATTTTTTCTTAAAATAAAATTATTTAAAGTAAGATTTTTTATATTTTTAAATTTTGATAATTTTTATTATTTAAAAGGATTTTTTTTTTAATTATTTGAAAATGCGATGAGTTGGTGAGTTAAAAAAAATTTAAAACTTTCTATAGGAATTAGAAATATAAATGAAAATTTTTATATTTAAATCGGTTTGGATTTTCTTAATTCAAAGAGAAATTGAAATATTAAGGTTTTAGAAATTTCATTTAAAAAAATTAAATTAAATATTTATTGCACAATTAAAAGACTATTATCTTCTTTTTTTTTTTTTAATTTGATTAGACTGATAGGACTAGCACTTTTATGCCCAGTGGGCCAATATGCTCTGGTTCTGGGCCCATACGTAAGGCTTCTTCTACACTTTAATCAAACATTAAAGTTAATTTAATTATATTCTATTTTATTTGAAAAAACAATATTTTTTAAAAAAATTTCAGGTATATAGATTAATTTATTTTGATTAATAAAATTTCCAATAAATATTATTTTCCGGTTTTAAAAATAAAATTGTAAAAATACAATGAACATATAAAAGACATAAAAATTAATATGTACTCTGTTCTGAGCCAAAATTTACTACTTTTTAGTAAATTTTCTTTTATTTTATTGAAAATAAAAATAGATATTGATTTAAAATTTTTTTTTCTAAATTTTATCCTTAATTTTTTTAAATAAAATTCCTTTTTTATGAAACAAATAAATCATTATTATAATGAATATATAAAAGCCAATCCATAATACACATAATTGGTAGTTCTTGTTTTAATTAAACCATCAACTTTGGACACTTAGCAACTCTGTTTATCAAAAAATATATATAAAAAAAAAACTCAAAATGCTTAAGCAAATCTTGTTTTCTGTACGAATCAAATAAAAATACTTAACTTTGATTTTTTTTAATAAAATAAGATTAAATTATTTTTTCATTTTTGAATTATATTAAAATTAACATATGTCTCTTAATTTTAAAAATTAATGATTCAGTTTTATATTTTGACTCTATCCTCCATTCATATTTTAAAATAGTATATTTTTATTTCAATTTGAAGGAATCAAAATATTGGGACTAAACTACTGAGTTTTAAAGTACTGTGAACATATTTTAAGGATAAAAAATAATTTATTTTTAAAGATATTTTGATATTTTTAAATAACTAATAAAAAAATGAAAAATTTAATGGAAGAACCGAAAAGTTAAAATATAAAGATTAAACTACTTTTAAAAATGGGATATATATATATATATATATATATATTAAAAATAAAAAAATAATTTACTCATTTTATAACTGGTTTGTTAGATTAGAGCAATCAATCATTATGGTTTTCTAATTTATTAATCACTAATAATTATTAATAATTTAAATGAAAATATGTGCATCATCCATTTGCCCACTTACATGAGCTACCATCATTATTTTATGCATAATTTAAAATTCATCATCAATTATGTTATTAGAGAATCAAAAACTCACTTCCTAAATCTAAATACCTCCCCCATATAGATGCATAGAATTTAATTTTCTATTAATAATATTTAATTTTTTTATTGATATATATATATATAATTAATTAATTAATTAATAAAATAATCATCAAGCTCATAATTGACATTTGAGTACGAGGTATATATTGTTAATTAATATACCTAATTAATTGTTAATTAATGGTTCAATATTTTTATAAGCATTTTTTACATTTAATTGTTCAAAACATGTTTTATTTTCTCCTCATTTATTGTCTAATGATTTGTGATTAATTAATACCAATTTCTAAATTTTATAATTCCTTAAATTCAAATTTTTAAATGCATTAAAATTAAAAAATAAAATAAAATAATCCAATGTTGAAATGCAATTAGTACTGTGCACCAACCCATAGTTTGAAATTGATTCGTTTTATTGAATCAAAATACAAAATTTATTACCATAAAATATAATTTTCAATTTTATTATACTTAATATTCTCTGTCCACTTTTATTTTTTATTTTTTAAAAATTATTTTGTCCAAAATTATTTGATATTTTTAGAAAATTAATCATATTAATTATGTTTTTTTAATTTTACCCTTATCTCTACTTAGTACTAACCATTTCTACAATTTCTTAAAACTTATCAACTCCTCTTAATTAAGTGAGATTAAGGGTAATTAAATCAAATTAAAATATATTTTATTATAATTTAAGTAATTTAATTATTTTTTTAATTATCGTATAAAAACTTTAAACAATAAATTAAAACAGGCAGAGGAAGTATATATTTAAATAAATAAATATTTTTAAAAAAAAAAATAAAAGTTAATATGCAGAGATGTTAGCAGCATGAACCCAATTATATTAATTTTTCATAACATCATTTCATTATTAATATTCATATTTTTCTATTGTACATAAAAATGGTAGAGAAATCAAGTAAAATATTGCACATAAAAGTTTCTATTTTAATCATAGTATATATATATGTATGATTTTTTAAGACTAATAAAATATAAAAGGCTAAATATATGCAATAATTTGTAATTATAATTAAACATTTTAATTTTGGGTGAAAATTCAAAAATAAAATTAATTTAAAAAATTAAATTTTATTCATTAAATTTATAATTATAATAATTAAATATTTTAATAAAATTTTATATTTTATTAATTAAGCTGATTAATTATTTTAAAAATTATGAATACATCAATCAAAAAGAATAAAATTAACAGATTACTTTTTTTTTATTATAAATTACAGCAAAAAATTAACTTTTTAGAGGTAATTGTTTTTATTATTATTATTAGGTTAAAATAAGAAATAAATTCTATTTTATTTAAAGGAATATATTGATGATTTTTTTTTTAAAAAGACATAATGAAGTAATAAAAGGAAAAAGGAAGCAAGAGAAAGGTTAAGATTAGGGAATGCACGTGCTTGTGAGATAAGGGGGAAACATATCATGTTCTAATGTAGAAGAGATGAGCTTTTTCGTTGGCCGCATCCATTGCAAAAACTAACTTCAATAATGCTGTTTATTCCTCTTCACCACATAGATGCATAGAATATTTTTCTGGTAAGTCTCTCTTTCTCTTTCTATTTCAGTTTGATTCGGTTCGAATTAATTAATTTTTAAATATTAATAAATTTTTAAATTTAAATTTAATTTCTAAATTATTTGATTTAATTTTAATATTAATTTAAATATAATAATTATTAATTAATAAAATTAAATAATTTATAAATATATAATTATATATAATTCATAAATTTTTTATAAAAAATTAATTTAAAAATCAATAAAGCAATTCAATTCAGTTTAATCGATTTTTTTCATTAAAATTGAACTAAACTGAAATTTTTAAAATATAAAATTAAACTAAATTAAATTGAATTATCTTAAAAGCAGAATTGAATTACCTATGATTTCATCTCTATTTATCAGGTAATTTGTAGTTTCGGGTCTATCACCCAAATTGATTAGGACTCTAGTTGATAGGGCCATAGTCTGTTCGGTTCAGGCTTGAAGTTTAGTTAGATTATATATGCGTAATAGGTTTGAACTGCGTAAATTTGCTCACATTAATGATATTTGCTATTTTTTGTTTAAAAAAATAAACCAGCCAAGCTATATGTATATCTATTTTTATTTTATTAAACATAATATTTAGATAAAATACTTTAAATAATAAATTATAAAAATTGGTGATCTTATTGATTTGATTTTCAATTTAATTAGATGGACTTGTCAATATCATTTTAATGAAAAATAAGAGGAAATATAGATTATGTAAAAAGCAGCAATCGAATTTTTGAGATTTTAAATTAGAAATAATAAAAATTAATTTTAAAATAAATATGATCACCAGAATAATTTTCAAAACTTTTGTTTGAATTGTTTATTGGACTGACGGACAATAATTTCCAAAAGGGACAGTGACGTGAATGGACTGCACAGGCCAAATACAGATGGGGAGAATTGCAAATCTCACCTCCAATGTACAAATCTTATTAGCCGTTGCTTGAATTATTTAGTTCAATTAATTGAAGATAATTATTACTACTTGAAAATTTTAAACAAAAATCAATACACAAAAGAAAAATAAAATACCAAATATTGAAATTTATCCTTAATTTCAAACAACAATCACAAAACAGTAATAACAATTACATAAACATACAAATTCAAATCTAAATTCAATCACATAGATCTTAAAATTCCTCTCTACCTAAGCAATGGTTGAATTATCGGTGGGAGAAGTCCACTCTATGTCTTTGAGAGCAGGTCTCAGCTCTTTGCTGCAGAATTGGTTATACTCTAGAGTGTCACCGTTATCTTTTTTCACCTCCACCACTAAAAACGACGGTGTAACTGCGAATATTTCTGCTGCGACAGCTAATTTCCCTTTCCTTCCACTCTCTTGACCCTGCATCCTCACTTTGGTTTCGCTCTTCTTCACGCTGAATCTCCCAGCCTTGGCCACCTCTTCTAGTCTTGAAATCACGCTACTTGCTGGTCTCGTTGTCACAAATCTCAACTCCTCCTTCTCCTCCCTCTTCTTCTCTTCGAATAGAGGTGATAAATCAAATCCTTCTGATAATGATATTATGTGAAAAGCATTTAGTGTTTCAGGTTGCTTTGATTTGCCTCCGTTGTTTTGATCTTCATCACCATTGAAGGCATCAAATTCCATTTCCTCCTTCGTTCTTATAGTTTTAGGCACTGATTTCTTGAACCATGAGGAATCCATAATCTTGGCTATGGTGATTCGAGTGCTAGGATTTGGATCGAGAAGTTTTGTGATTAATCTACGAGCTTCAGGGGAGAACCATGGTGGGCATTTGAAGTCACCTCTGTAGATCTTTCTATACATGGCCACTATATTATCATCTTGAAATGGTAAGAAACCAGCGAGAAGAACATAGAGAATAACACCACAAGACCAGAGATCTGCTTTAGCACCATCATACCCTTTCTTCCCAATAACCTCCGGTGCAACATAGGCTGGTGTGCCACACGTAGTATGCAACAAACCATCTTGCTTCAAGTGCTCAGAGAAGGCACTAAGCCCAAAATCTGTAACTTTTAAGTTGCCATCTTCATCGAGAAGAAGATTTTCTGGCTTCAAATCACGATGATAAACTCGGCGACTGTGACAAAAATCGATGGCAGATATCAACTGCTGAAAATAAACTCTAGCAACGTCCTCCCTCAAGCGACCCTTAGCAATCTTAGAAAACAACTCACCTCCTCGAACAAGTTCCATAACAAAATATATCGTAGATTTACTCGCCATGACCTCGTACAGCTTGACGATATTGGGGTGCTTCACCATCTTCATAACAGCAATTTCCCTCTTGATTTGCTCCATCATGCCGACCTTGATTACTTTCTCCTTGCCGACCACCTTCATCGCCACGCTCTTTCCCGTCTGCAAATTACGAGCATGGTAGACCTTAGCGAAGGTGCCATGTCCTAGCATTCGGCCGAGCTCGTATCTCCCATGAAGCAAGGTTGAGTGAGAATCTCTGCGCTTTTCTGCCATGAATGTACGCAAAGAGAAATCCGCTACAGAGACAATATTTTATTCAAAGAGTATATACAATACAAAGAGAATATGAGATGAAAATTCTGAGAAAAAGAATTAGAAAAGAGGAGCTTGTGCAGTCGTTTGGATTGGGAAAACGATCACCCGTCTTCAACGTGTTTCCGGTGGCAATTTCTGCCGCCGATACACCGCTTAGCACGGCAACAAAGTTCACTCTTGGTCAGCAAAGCAGCTCCCATCTCTCCGCATTCCCCACGGGAGATTCGTAATTCCTACCCAGAACAGAGGACGCAGAGAAGAGTTATTAATTTTTCTATTTTTCTCTAGACTAATCACATCGCCGCTGCTTATATAGCAGTTTCCGTAACATGATTTCACCAATCAGTAATCTGATCTAACGATTATAAAACCCGATTCAAGGTTGGCACTTGGCATCATCCGGACGGATAGACGTCATCAATATTGTCACGCGCGAGGCTGTGTTTGGAGTTTGCGATGTTTGTTTGGTTGCCAATAATTGTGTATGGAGTGGGGTCCACATTGTGGTTGTCAATAATTATCATTCCTCTTTTTTTTTTTTTTCGTTCTTCTACTTCAACGCGGGCTTTCCCCGCGTGGATGGAATTTCCAACACAGCGTTACCGTGTGGCAGTTCGAAATTACTGTGGTGCATCCGGTGGACCCTACTGATTTGTAAATTTGCGAGCTGGGATTGGGAGTGGTAAAGTAAGTGATAAGGCAGGCAGCTAATGAAAGGTTGAAAGCTGAAAGGCTCAGATGTGATTGACCCCACCTAAAACTTCTGTTTCTGTTCTTGCAACCCAGGGGCGGAAGAGGAGGATGATGAGTTGACGAGGACTCTAAATATTTTTACAAAATTTTAAATAAAAATAATAATATTTTCTTTTCTTTTTTTTTTCAAAATTTTTGTTATTTTTAATAATTTTGATGAAGATTAATTTTTATTTTAAATAGTAAATTTTATATTAAAGTTATGTAATAATTTTTTTAGGAAAAGTGATTGATGAAAGTATAGAATGACTCGTTTTTATAATCTAATAAAATTTAAAAACACCTAATTAGAAGGGCTGTAATTTTTTTTTTCCTGAGGATGGTGAGGTGTCTTTTATGGTAAATATTTATATTAAAAAATGTCATCAAAATTAATAAAGAATATATATAAATAATAAAATAATAAATATATAATTACACATAGTTCCAAAAAAGGAAGGACATTTAACAATATAGATAACTATTAACTCTGTCAAGTGGGACCTCAAAATGCTTAAATATTCCACACCCAACTTGTGTGTAAAATTTTCAAATATTATCTCCTCATTTCATATTTTATGAAAAGTTCAATTATAACACTAATTGATATTTATCTTCTAGCTCTAAATATTTGACTCTTCAACTATAGAATATATATTTTTTTATAATTAACTTCAACTAAAATGATTTTATAATTTTAAAGACCATTTAATATTATTAAATTAAAATTTATATATCATTAATTATTAATTATTATTAAATTAAAAATATCTTAAATTTGTTTGTATATAACTATTTATAGGTCTATTGACTTAAAAAAAATAAAATTTATTAGGATTATAAATTTTATATTAAAAAAATAAAAATATAAAAAAATAAATATAAATAATTAAATCGTAACATTAACTTAATTAATCATTTTAATGTGTAAAATAATTTAATCACTTATAATTTAACTAACACTCCCTTAAAATTTATCAAAACCTTTTGAATTTTAGTAATTTTTTCAAATCATTTTGTTTTTGTCAAAATCTACTAAAATTTCAAAATATACAAAAATTTTATTCAAAATTAAAATTATAATAACCAAACTAAATTTTAAAAATTTTTACTAATAATTTTGATTTGATTCTATATATATATATATATATATATATATATATATATATATATATATATATATATATATATATATATATATATTAATGATTCAATTATTTTGATTCTATCCAATTCAAGAACAGATTGACGAACAAGTTTCACAGACCCAAGCACAATAATAGCGTGTTAATAACTTAAAGATATGGGAAATGAGAAGCAAAATTGAAAATGGAAAGCAAGAAAGTACGAGGAACTGAGAAAATGAAGACTATGGAAAGTGGAAACGATTGCTGCTGAGAAGGAAGGAAAGAAAGATGCGAATATGAATCGGTCAGCACTCGCTTTCGGCGGCCACAGAGCACAGCAGACAAAATAATTTCTCTTTCACTAATTATTATTATTATTATTATTATTATTGAATAATAATCAGTATTCATTAGTGGAAGCACCTGCTGATTATGCTAATTTGGACAATTACTTCAAGTTGAAGATAATTAGCTAAAAGGAAAAACAAATAAAAGAATATCTTTTAGGACAATTTTTAAACAATTAAAAAAGATTTTTCATAGTAAAAAAAAAAAAGTCCATTTTTATAATTTTTAAATACCAAATAAGTGCTTGATTTAAGGGTTTTTTTTAAAGCTTGATTTAAAGATAATTAAAGTGTTTATTAGAATATAAATACCTTAAAGAAATTTTGAAATTATATAATTTTTCATAATATAGAGACAAAATAATTTAAATAATTGAGGCTTTTGCTTGCAATTTTATGAAATATATAGCTGAGTTTAAATTAAGCAATTCTGAATATAAGTAATTTAATTAAAATTAATTAATTAATAATATAATCAAATTTCTCATTATTTTAAATCTCTAATATTATATTATTATAATATATCTAATATAAATTCAAATTCGTATGAGAATAAATTTTATGATTATAAAATTAAATATTTATATTAAAATTTATATAAAATTAATTAATATATATAATAGATATATAAATAAATATATATATATATTTAATTTAATAATTATTAAACTCATCAATTTTTCATTTTTTGTATTATTTTTATTATTAATTTATTATATTTTCATATTAAAACATTTAATTCTGATAAAACCAAATTAATTCACTCTCTTGTTTTTTGATCAATTTATACTACAAAGCAGCCAACTAGTTTTCCGGCCTCAACAAAGGCCATAGCTTGTTTGAGTTTGAGAGCATCTAATGTAATGCAACATTTGAGTCGCACAATTCAGGTGAGATTGAGACACGTGTATCCGACGGTGCAGTAAAACTAAGTCGGCAAAGGCAAGGTTAGCGGTAATCATTCGTGTTGCTTTTCAATCGCCAAACATTTCATCCTTTTTATTTTTTAATTTAAAAAAAATTAAGATGATAATTAAATAAATTGATAGAAAAGGAAATTAAAAGGCAAAGAAAGAAGCGTATGCCGACCACTTATTTCCGGTTCAGTTTGATAGTTTCGTTACAATTTATATTTAGGATTTTGATTAAATAAATTCAAATTAATCGCTGATTATATTTAAAATATTTAATTTTAGATATTTTAATTATAATTTTTAAAATTAAATTTTTTTTTCACTAATTAAAAATTATATTCAAATGTTGTAATTTTAGGTCACATATCTTAAATTTTAAAATTGAGACCAATTATATACAAATCTCAAAATAAATTTGAGCAATTTTTTCTCATGCTAATTAACAACTTCTATACTATCAATTTTGAATTCAATATGAAGTTTAAAAAAAATCATTTAAATTTTTTAAAATTAATTTTGAGATTTAGATATAATTGTTCTCGATTTTAAAGTTTCGAATATCTAAAATAAAAATTATAGTGTTTGGTCATAACTGCGAATTAATGTAAATATTTAGCTTTTTTTCCAATTATCTTTTATATTTTAAAAAAAAATTCAATTCTTGAATTATTTATTAAGACATAATTATCTTGCATAATAAATCATGCAAGACATAAATCTATATTTAAGGATGCATATCCAAGTATTTAACTTATGGAAACCAAATAGATTTAATATTAGCTTGCCTTCCTTTTTTTATATATAAAAAAAAACTCCCTTTCCTTTTCTATAGTTTTTTTTATTATTTTTTTTCTAATAACTATATCAGTTTAGATTGGATTCTGAATATATTTCTTTAGATTTATCATTAATAATTGATGTTGAGTGAATAAATTAACTCTTAGATCTGTCATTATGAGAAGATTTAGGAATAATAATAAGTCGGATTTTTTATGGGTATTTAATTTGACCAAACTCTAATAGGACGGGTTTGGGCAGTACATAATCGAATTTGAGATGAGTTCAGATTTAAAATTTAATACCTGAGTTAGAGTTTTATATATTGAGTATCTATTACTCGAATTTGTTTATACAAATATTTAATTAAATATAAAATATATTTTTTATAATAATATTTATAAATTTTTTTATATTTTATTTTATATAAAATAAAATTGAAATATTTTATGAAATTATTAAAATTTTAAAATATAAATTATTAATAAAAATAATTTTTATGTAGATTTTTAATTAAAATATATAAAATTAAATGAGTTAGGGTAATTAAAATAAATTTTAATTGAATTTGGGATGGTTCAGATTTTAAGAATATTAATCGGATTCGGATTCGGGTTCGGGTATGATAATTTTCGCGGATACCCTAACTATTGCCATCCCTAAGTAAATCTTTTTTTTTTTTTAGAGAAAACTAGGAGAATGAAAATTCAAACTTGATGCCTAATAGATGAATGATACATTTTTAACTACTGAATTAAGCCAAATTAGGAAAATTTTTAAATGGTTGACTTAGGCTAATTTTAAATTTAATTTTTTAAACTGTTGAGTTAGGCTAATTTTAAATTTAATTTGAATCAATATAGATCAAATTCAAAATCTAAATCGGACTCTGGCCGACTCTAATACCCCTATTTTTGGCTAAGAGAGCTCCTCCATCATTGTTGGTAGATCTTATATGTGTTTTCTTGTGTTTTGATCCTTTAATAGAGTTATTATGTGTTTTTGTGAGTGAATTATTTTATTTTATTTTTTTGAAGAAAAGTGTTTTATGAGGTAAAGATTATTGCTTTAACAGAGATCTAAATTCGAAAATTATTTGATAGGGCTTGTAAAAACACAAAGGAGTTGAGAAGTGGAGTGAATAATTCATTTATTAGTCAATTACATGTTTTGTCAATACTATCAAATCTTTTAAAGTTTTTATATTATTTTTTATATAAATAATTAATTTCATTTATACATAAATCTAATATATTATTTATACTTTACTTTTATACTCTATTTATATAAAAAATAAACTATTTTAGATAAAGATAAACGCTCATTAAGATGAAAATTCTACATAAACTAAAATCCAATTAAAATATAATTACAATCTTAAAACAATAAAATATTCAAACAGGAAAATCTATAAAAATAAATTAATAAAATAATAAAAATAACTAATTTTGTTAAATTTGGGATATTTTTTGGAGTAAAACAAAATTCAATCCCTATAAATGAAATTTAGGATCATTAGCTTAGCAATTAGAAATGAGATGCAAATATTGAAATAATATCTAGTTTTATAACTTGATCCATAAAAAATTTAAAAAAATAAATTTATTTTTCTATTTTTTTTAAATATGAAAATGAAAGTTTAATAAAAATATTAGAGTTAAATATCTACATATAAGACATCTATTTTAATTTTCTAAACAAGCCAAAAGTTTCACTATTTTGCTATAAAAACATATATTCACTATTATTGTGCTTTATTTGCTCATTTTAATAAAAAAGTTAAATATCAATATTTTAATATTTTCTTATTACATAATATATAAATGTACTTTTTTTTCTTTTCCTGTAACTATTTTGTAATTTATTTGTTATGCACTGCATAAGCATATAAACTATATAAATATATATATATATACAAAACACTAATTATTTATGTAGTTCACCTCTCAACATTGGGTTATATCTACGAGTATGTCATCTTTCACTATCAAGAAATATAAATTATCATTACAAGCTCAAATTATACTACCCATCAATCGAAATATAAATTATCATTAGAAGTTCAAACTATACTATCTATCAACCCAATTACACCCCTCAAAGTAAATATATTAGTTAGTCCTTTCAGTCTCCTCTAGACATAAACCAATATATTTATTGTTTTAACTGCAACACCTGCCTTTAACCATATGGGTAAGAGCCCTCTCATTAATGGACAAAAATTACTTCATTTTGAATTCTATGCCATTTCCCTACCTTAAGCCGAAGCCTCTTTCCTCCATGGGACTGTAATGGGTAAGAGCCACTCATCAATGGACAAAGTCAAATTCTCAATAATTGACAAAGCCCCTCTCCGTAATAGGCGACAGGCTCACTCTATAAGCTGAAAGCTAAATAACCTTTTTCACCATTCTCCTAATTATAGTGTTAATTCCCTTAATTTTAATTTGATTAGGAATGCCACTCAATTTAAGAATAACACTAAAATAAGAATTCTACTCTATATAAGAAATATTTCTCTATTCTATTAAGGAATATTTCTCCCACTCAAATTAGGAAAAGGTCTCTTCAAATAACACTAGGATTTTGAGCCATAATTTTAACATTATTTACTATTCAGACTCTATTTATTTTACGGAAAATATTTTTTTAGTCAAAATGGTCAAAAGGAAAACTAAGCTATTTTTAAAGAAAATGATTTCCTTCTTTTAAAAGAAGAAGTCATTTTTTATTTTTTAAATTTTAATAATCTTATTAAAATGTAAGGAAACTTGTACATATATGATATAAATCAACATTACAATAAAAAAAAATATTATCATGAAAAATATTTTTTATTTTTCATTTATAATTTATTTTTTTGAAATAAATTAAATTAATTTTTTAATATTTTAATAATATTTTAAATTATTATCGCAAATGCTTGCATATATACCACTAATGTGACACCTCTTACTCGTCTACAGTGTAGCCGAGCAAGATATGCCACACAGTGTGCCGGAACACCTTATTTTATCTTATTTATTATTATCCATTCTTGATTTATTTATTTATAATTATTAAGTGAAATTTATGAAATTGATCTCATTTAAATCATTTATTAAAATTATAAATTAATTTGAGGTTCCGAAAATTTTATAGAAAATCTGACAGAGTACCGGCTAAAATGGAGAAAACAGTTCTTCGGAACCTGTAAAAAACACTTCCAATAGTCATTCAATTCCACAACTCCCAATTTTCTCATCAATTCTCAAAAATTCTTCCATTTGTCATTCATTTATTTAACATCATAATCATGTACATTTCATTTATAAATACAAATTTACAAATACTGACATTCATACCAAATTATATTACATAAGTTTCAATTTATAAGTGAGAAAATAAAAGTTTAATTACAAACAGTATAAAATACTAAAATGGGACCTAGTGTCCTACCAATGCACTGTAGCCTGTGAGGTGACACGGACACTATACAGATATGTGAACAGGCCTCACTCAGTCTGTGGTCTGCTGGGCTCTCAGTCAGTCTCTCCAGAACCTACGCGTGGTAAAAGCGACGCGCTAAGCATAAAGCTTAGTGGTGCCAATAATACAAGAAAATATAATATGCAAATAAAAGTAAAAATTTCCTAGTTATTGTGCTTATAAGAAATAAATAATTACTAACTTATTGTTTAGTTGAAGGCTAATTACATCTTATGATATTAACTCTTTTTAGCATTTTATTAATCGTTTTTTTGATGATTTTGAGCCTCTTTTTATTGTAATCATTTTTGTTCTTTATCTTAATATTTAATTTCCTTACTTCCTTTAATAATCAAATCAATTACATTTATACTTTTTCATGCCCAAGTAACCTATACAATTTAATCGAACTGGATAAACGGGTAAACTAGCACTGGGTACCAGGTACCTCAGGCCGTCACACCATCGGTCACAATGCGTCTCCCGGTGTGCAGACAGAATGGCTAATAAGCCATAAAAGTAATAAGGCATAAAGCCAAGTATAACATCATAATCAGTATAACCATAGGCTATCATATCACAGAATGGCATGAAACCATATGCAGTACTGCTATCAGAACTCTATTGGCATGCCAACCTATCCAAACCAATCATACTAGGCCTACTAGGGCATTTAACACTTTTAATTATGCAACTTTTTTTTGAAATTGAAATTTAATTGTTACTATTTATTCCATTAGTCAACTAAAATGTTGACTTTTTCATAGATAATAGGTATATTGGTTCTAATATCCCCAAAATACCACATTTTATATTCTAAAGTTATTGGCATTGGTTGCCAATACCATTATAAAGCTTAGTGTTGGTTAGTTTAAAATTTTCAGATTTCAAGCACTAAGTTTACTATTCCATTGGTCAATTTTACAGTAAGAATTTGGCAATATTGTCTTCATGAAAGTTGTTCCTTTATGTGTCTTCTTTAATTCCCTTTTTGAATCACTCCATTTGGAGTTTTCTAGCTCAAGATATGCCACTTTGAGCAAGGCTGGCCGGATTAGTATCTACCTAGAAATTCTAGGTAGAATACTATTCTGCTAGATTTGGCAGTTCAACTTTGACCAATAATTTCATTTGGTAAAGTCCAGAATTAGAGTTTGCGTTCAACATAAAAGTTGTTCTAAATTGTCTAAGCTTTTCATTGATATAAATTTCAGGTCAATTGGACCTTTCTACACTGAGCTATGACCAAATGAATGAACACTGTTTATTTGGTCATTTTGCCCAGGCAGAATGTGTATTACCTGGATTTGGTCAATTTTTAGGGTATCCTAAGTTTGTTTTCTGGATAGGGTTCCTTCATCAAAGTTGTGCCCTTATGTGTCTAATTTCATGTCCAATTGGCCTTGCACCGATTAAACCTACACAACTCAAGTTAAAGCTGTCCAACCTTACTAGACTCATACCCAGCCCTGCAGGTCACTCAAGGCAGCACCTCTAACCTTAATTCCCATGGCACAATTCACTTCAATTCCTACACAAACACAACCAAATGGTCACTAATTGACCATTAGAATTTCCTTTCACAATGCATGAGCAAAATCATAATTTGTTGCCCAAACCCTAGCCCTAAATTTTGCTAAGTTTCAATTTCTTGCACTAAACTCATAAATTAATAATTGAAGTGATACAGTCACATCAAGGGCAGCCTATACACTCCTTTAAATCAAAGAAATTCATCACTACACTAAGATTACCATGGCTGCTGAAAATGTAAAGTAAGCATACCAATGAATTTCATTTCAATTCCTCATAAATCTTAACTCAATTCAACTTCCTAAACATGAATTTAAAGAAAAAAAATAAAGAGATTGGACACTAACCACTTTGGAGATCTAACTTGAGCTTGTAAATCTTCACTTTTTCCTTTTCAAATTGCTGCCTTAAGCTTGCTCTAGCAGTGATGACAAGTTTTTGTGAAGCCAACAAGTAATTTTATGGTGTGTTAGTAAGGAAAATTTAGAGAGAAGGAAGAACAAAAATGGTGGTAGTGGGAGAGAGATGAAGATCGGCTGAAATGAGGAAAAAACTACTGGAATTGTTTTATTTTTGTCCAATTTTTATGTTATTTTTTATCCCTTTAATTTATTTATCAAGTGGTGATTGGGTGGAGGCATTGTAATGACATAAGCATGATGTCATAATTTCAAATTTAACTCATTTTCTCTTCTTTTCTTTTCTACTCAATTTCAATTTAATTTGTAGTAATATTTATTCATATTTATGTCATAATAATTATTTACTTAACTGGGCAAGTCAGTCAAAAATCATCTCTGAAGATGAAATGACCAAAATGCCATCCGTTTGGCTTATTGAGCCAAAATCGTCTGTACCGATTGAAAAATTTTTCTAAACCTTTTCTTGGCATTCTAATGCCATAGAAACCTCAATGACTCTTCTCTAGAGTCTCAAAAATTATTTCATGAATTTTTCCCTGGGTTTAGGACTTCTAGTTGTGAAAATAGCAGCTTCCCACTGGGTTACCCATCGCTAGGGCATCGGCTCATTTAACTTGGTTGTATTTTATTTCTAAAATTTTTTTCCTAAATTTTTCTTATTATTATTTGAGTTATTTATGACTCCTCACTCTAGTCTAAATATTTTTTCAGACGTTCTAGCTGTCCGGACCGACACCGATCACCAGAACAGTAGAATGTACTGAATTGCTACAGTGAGGGTGTTACAATTCTTCCCTTCTAATTTAAATTTTGTCCTCGAAATTTACCTGACTTAAGTAATCCAGGAGCTGCTACCTCCTTGCTTCTTCACTTCCTTGTGTTGCCTCATCAATGTCTGGGTTCGGCTCCTCTCTAGCCTCTATGGCATATACCCGTGGTGTCACCCTGACTTCGGGCCTTTCGACTGTCTCAGAAACAACCTTCTATGAAATATCAGCCATCTCAGCTCTACTAGGTCTTTTACCCCTTTGAACTGTAAGGCTACGTCTATCAACTTGTACTGGAGTTGTTGAACCACTCCTCTGAAGGCAATCTCTTATGAAATGATCCGTAGCCCCACACTTGAAACACTCTCCAGTTAACAGTCGACACTAGGGCTGAGCAGAATTCAGTTCAAACCGAAAAATCGAACCGAACCGAGTCAATTCGGTTCAATCGGTTTGGTTTTAAAATTAAATCGGTTCAGTTCGGTTTTAATTTATAAAAATTTCGGTTATTTCGGTTCGGTTTGGTTTTGAAGATAAAAAAAAATCGGTTAAATTGAACCGAACCGAACCGAATCGAATAGTGATTTATATAGTCAAATTGAACCGAATCGATTTTTGAATTAATTTATTTTTATGGAAAATTTATGAATTATATTTAATTTTATATATATTAATTGTTTAATTTCATTGATTAATGGTTATTAGGTTCAAACCAAAGTTAAAATTAGATCAAATAACTTGAAAATCAAGTCTAAATTAAAAAATCAATCAAAAATTAAACCGATCGGTTTAAACCGAACCAAACCGAAATAAAGCGGTTTGGTTCGATTCGATTTTTCACCAATTTCGGTTCGGTTTCTAAAATTGACAGTTCGATTTTTATAATTTAATTCGGTTCGGTTCGGTTCGGTTCGATTTGAACCGATTGCTCACCCCTAGTCGACACTCCCCTCTGTGTCTCCTACCACAGTACATACATTCAGGCACTGGGGCTGATCCCCTTGTTACTGTGCCTGGGAAGCTAGCTATAGATATCCCAGTCTGGCCTCTCTAGCCCTGTGTCTGATCTTGTGAACCAGAACCCTTAAGCTTCTTACTATCAGTCGGTATACTTGACTGCCCTGGTCCAAATTCTCTCTTACGCTACCTATCTTTCCTATTCTGTTCACTTACTCTAACCCTTTCCACTTTCAGTGCGGCTTCAACTAATTTTGTGAAGTCCGTAATCCCCAAGGCAGTGATCATTATTTTAATGTTTTCATTTAGCCCCTCTTCAAACCTTCTGCATCTCTTTGCTTCTGTGGGGACTATCTCTCTTCTGTAGCGGCTTAGTTTGACAAACTCCTTCTCATATTTTTTCAGACATTCTAGCTGTCCGGACCGACACCGATCACCAGAATAGTAGAATGTACTAAATTGCTACAGTGAGGGTGTTACAATTCTTCTCTTCTAATTTAAATTTTGTCCTCGAAATTTACCTGACTTAAGTAATCCAGGAGCTGCTACCTCCTTGCTTCTTCACTTCCTTGTGTTGCCTCATCAATGTCTGGGTTCGGCTCCTCTCTAGCCTCTATGGCATATACCCGTGGTGTCACCCTGACTTCGGGCCTTTCGACTGTCTCAGAAACAACCTTCTATGAAATATCAGCCATCTCAGCTCTACTAGGTCTTTTACCCCTTTGAACTGTAAGGCTACGTCTATCAACTTGTACTGGAGTTGTTGAACCACTCCTCTGAGGGCAATCTCTTATGAAATGATCCGTAGCCCCACACTTGAAACACTCTCCAGTTAACAGTCGACACTAGGGCTGCAGAATTCAGTTCAAATCGAAAAATCGAATCGAACCGAGTCAATTCGGTTCAATCGGTTTGGTTTTAAAATTAAATCGGTTCAGTTCGGTTTTAATTTATAAAAATTTCGATTATTTCGGTTCGGTTCGGTTTTGAAGATAAAAAAATCGATTAAACTGAACCAAACCGAACCGAATAGTGATTTATATAGTCAAATCGAATTGAATCGATTTTTGAATTAATTTATTTTTATGGAAAATTTATGAATTATATTTAATTATATATATATTAATTGTTTAATTTCATTGATTAATGGTTATTAGGTTCAAACCAAAGTTAAAATTAGATCAAATAACTTGAAAATCAAGTATAAATTAAAAAATCAATAAAAAATCAAACCAATAGGTTTAAAATGAACCGAACCAAAATAAAGCGGTTTGGTTCGATTCGATTTTTCACCAATTTCGGTTCGGTTCGGTTTTTATAATTTAATTCGGTTCAGTTCTGTTCGGTTTGAACCGATTGCTCACCCCTAGTCGACACTCCCCTCTGTGTCTCCTACCACAGTACATACATTCCTGAAAGGTGATCCTTGTTATCGTGCAGGAAGCTAGCTATAGATATCCCACCGCCTCTCTAGCCCTGTGTCTGATCTTGTGAACCAGAACCCTTAAGCTTCTTACTATCAGTCGGTATACTTGACTGCCCTGGTCCAAATTCTCTCTTACGCTACCTATCTTTCCTATTCTGTTCACTTACTCTAACCCTTTCCACTTTCAGTGCGGCTTCAACTAATTTTGTGAAGTCCGTAATCCCCAAGGCAATGATCATTATTTTAATGTTTTCATTTAGCCCCTCTTCAAACCTTTTGCATCTCTTTGCTTCTGTGGGGACTATCTCTCTTCTGTAGCGGCTTAGTTTGACAAACTCCTTCTCATACTCCGCTACTGATAGCTGCCTCTACCTCAGACTAATAAACTCTCTTCTTCTGTCTTCCAGGTACACACTTCCCACATACTTCTTCTTAAACTCAGCGAGAAAAAAATCCCAAGTTATCAACTCTGGCCGGACTTCACTAGATATGGTGTCCCACCACTAATAGGCGTCGTCTTGGAGTAGGGACACAGCACCCTCTAAGTTCTGCTCTGGGGTGCAATGCAGTTGCTTCAATTACCTTATGGTGCGGTCTAGCCAATTCTCAGCCGCCATCGAGCCATCTTCTTTCTTACCCATGAAGTCCACAGCCCCAAATTTTATGAGCTTTTCTAAATTTGACTTTTGCTGTGGAGGTGGCATAACTCAGGCCATTTGTCTCAAAAACTCGGCCATTTACTGAAACATGGCCTATGGAGGCTGTACAGGCACTTCTGGTGCTGGTGGAATAGGCTTTCCCCTGCCTCCAGTCTCAGCTGCAGGTGGAGCATGACACTCCACTTTCTCATCTACTGCTCTCTGTGACGTGGGGTCCATATCCTAATCAAAATAAGAAAAATAAACAGATCTGCATTAGTGTCACCTTGACTCTTACAAATGCAATACATGGTATGGACTCTATCTAGACCTAGAAACGCACAAAAGCATGCTCTGATACCACTAAATGTGACACCCCTTACCCGTCTACAGTGTAGCCGAGCAAGATATGCCACACAGTGTGTCGAAACACCTTATTTTATCTCATTTATTATTATCCATTCTTGATTGATTTATTTATAATTATTAAGTGAAATTTATGAAATTGGTCTCATTTAAATCATTTATTGAAATTATAAATTAATTTGAGGTTCTGAAAATTTATAGAAAATCCGGCAGAGTACAGGCTAAAAATGGAGAAAACAGTTCTTCGAAACCTGTGAAAAACACTTCCAATAGTCATTCAATTCCACAACTCCCAATTTTCTCATCAATTCTCAAAAATTCTTTCATTTGTCATTCATTCATTTAACATCATAATTGTAACACCCCTATTGGTATAGCCTGGTATATTTCACTGTTCCGGTGACCGGTGTCGGTTCGGACAAATAAAGAGATTAGAGCCACACTTAAGACAACATGAGAAGCCATAAACACAAATAATTAGTAATGTTTAATTAGTTAACTACAAATAAGAAAAACAGAACATAAGAGGTTAAACGAGCCGAGAGTCACAGCGATGAGTGACCTCCTGAACGCATCGAAGTCGCTTTTAAACTCAAATTTCAACCGTAAAAAGTGACTGCGGTCCTTAGGACCCTTATGGACACATGGAAAAGAGAAAATCACGAAAAAGAACTGTTAAGTCGGTCAAATAATTAGGTCGAGGAGCGGAAGAAATATTGGATTATTTGCAAACCGATGATGAGCAGTAGGGGCAATTTGGTCAATTGACCGAGAGTGACTCTGACCTAATCACAAATAAAATCGGAGAAAAGAAAATTTGGAATCGATAATTAAATTAAAGAACTAATAGAAAAATATAAAAAAAAAAGAGAGAGGAAAATGAAAAAGGTGATGACATCATGCATGACCTCATGCATGATGCCATAAAAAATTAATTAATTGAATTATTAAATTAGATTTTTATGGTCTTCCATAAGCCAAAATTTATAAAAGAAAAGAAAAAAGAAAAAAATAAAACACAAGTCTTCTTCTTCTCCAAAACGTCACTCACTCTCTCCTCACCCTCTCCCTCACTTAAACCACTTAAACCACCATTAAAGCTCATTTTTGAGCTTGAAGAACCAAAATCCAACCATAGAAAATTGTCCTACCATAACTAGACTTTGTTTGGGCAACTAGGAAAGAAGATTCAAGGAAAAGAAAGAAGAAAAATTTGAAGAAAAGGGAGAAGAAAATTCTGCACACAAGGTTAGTATGTTAAACCCTTCATTTATCCATTCAAATGCATATGTGAGGGTTGGAAGTGAGCTTAGAAGTTATGAAATGAAATAAAAACATGGGAGAAGGACCAAACTGAAATTTGGGCAGCTTGAGAGGAGTATGATTTACATGAATTTGATGCATTAGAATAAGTTTAAAAGCTTTGATTAGTGAATGGTTAAGGTTAAGTGCACTAGTTGTGATTTAATGCATGAGAGGGAAGAGCTAGGGTTTGAATGTTAGGGTTTTGAGGCAAAATTTTGGAGAAATGCATAAATAGCATGTTTAACCTATTGTGAAATGAAATAATGGTCAATTATGACCAAATAATTTGTGTGGAATTGTTGGAATAAAAATCAAATTCGTAGAGGTCAATGCAAAGATGACCAAACCCACTTTGAAGGACCAAAACTCAAATTTTACAAGTCCAATTGATATGCCACCAATTGGAGATGAAAATAGACATAAAAGAGCACAATTTTCATTAAGGAACCATTGCCAAAAACTGACCAAAACTTGGTGAAACAATTGACCAAAGTGAGTTGATAGCAGGCTGCCATCGCACTAAACTGACCAAATGAACAAGAACTGTTCATTTGGTCATAACTCGAGCTAGGTAGATCAAATTGACCTGAAATTTTACCAGCAATTAGATATGATATAGACCTAAAACGTTCATGAAGAACACCAACCCAAATTAGGCCATTAACTCATTCAAATCATTGAGCAAATTTAAAATTTCTGTACTGAAATTCTGCAGATTTTTAGTTGAGCAGCAATGTTTGGATAACTATAACTCTCTCTAGAAAACTCGGATTTAGGCGATTCTTGAACCGATGGAAACCTAAGACATAGTACAACATTTCATATGAAGAAAGTGAGACCAAATTATGAACTTAACTTGATCAAACAATTGACCAAAGTTGGACCAAAAATCTGCCAGCACCTAAATTGCAGTATGAGCGATTGCACGTGAACAGTAAACTTATTTTGGCCATAACTTGAGCTACAAAACTCCGATTGAGGTGATCCAAAAATGAGAATACACTTAAGACAATAAGGAACATTTTCTATGAAGGAAGTTTTGTCAAATTCCAACAGTAGATCGACCAATGGAACAGTACAACTTCGGAGAACCAAAACCGAAAATTGGCAATTTTGCCAAAATGACCTAAGCTTTAAACAAATGACCAAAACCAACAAGTTTGGTGACCAAAATGTGGTATGTGGGTGAAGTTGGAGTTCCCATACCTATTAAGCCTTAGAAAGTCAATAATTTGACTTGAATAGTGCGGTGAATAGTAACGAAACACAAAATTTTGAGAACGTCGAATTTAACACGTTAGAGCTAGGTAAATGTGAAGTTAAGTTTATTTTGGATTTATTTTAAGTTTTAGTACTGAAACATTGTAAAATTGTGTGTTTCAGTTGAAAAGAATATCGGGAAGGAACCCGAGGAACCGAGTCGAGGCTAAAGGACGACTCGTTTGAGGTTTGTGCACAATATTACTATGCTTTAAAAAAATTCATTGATTAAATGAATGAAATATGCATTTTATTGTTGCTTTGAATTGCTGAAAGTATTGTGACCTTACTTATGATGTTTTGATTCAAATTGTGAAATTTATTGTGTATATTTGAAATGACAATGTTTAGCAAATTGTTAAGATAAGTTTTAAAACCACAGTATCATGACCATATATTTGAACACCTCACTAGCACGACTAGTGGGGGTAATTAATTTCGAATTTTGATTCCTTCTGGAGAAGTGTTGAGGTGTGCCAGAGAAGAGGATGTGAATGGATATCCATATATTTGAGCTAGCTAGCCTTGTGATATGATTTCTCTTTAGCCTCTGGCTATTGAGATTCATGTGATTTCTCTTTAGCCTCTGGCTATTGAGATTCTATTTGTTTCGAATGGCGTGATCTAACTGTGGGTTTTATGAAATGTGTTTTGATACTTTGAAATAAACTTGGTTTACATGTAAAATCTTACAATGCATGATTGTATTTAATTTTCATGTTTAGTCAAATTTTTGAATGAATGTGCTTTAAGTTTTGCATAAAGATTATTTTAGTATATTGTGCACCACTGAGTCTTAGTACTCTGATAGCTTTATACAGAGATTAGAGGAGCAGCAGACTGAGCTGCTGAGGTGTGTGAAGTCATCAGCTTGAAGTCTTCGGGTATAATTTATACCCTAACTGTAAATATTTCTTTTGATGTATATATTGCACATAAATGTATGGACATGTACATGGGTCTTGAGCAGCTTGTACAAAGTTTGTATAAAAGTTGTAATAAATTTTAATTTGGACTTTTTGAATGTAAATTTTAGTATGATGAATATATAAATTGTTTATCTTGAATGGAATATGAATAAATGATATTGATGGACAGTATTTTGAGAATTTTTGAACTTGTGAATTTTGAGAAATTGGTTGAGATTGAGTATGAGTTTGAAGCAATGGTTAGATAATTATTGGAAGTGCTTTTATTTAAGGTATTTGAATAACGGTTTTCTCAAAATACAGAAGAAACTCACAAAATTTTTATAAAATTTGCGGAAAACTAAAATGGCCAAAAATATTAATTAGTTTTAATTTCAACTAAATGTTTTAAATACTTATTTGAAATGCTCACCACTTGTCAAAGATAAGAAAATTGTTTTAAAATCCCTTGTAGGGTACTTAATGAGTTATCGGTAGGTGAAGTTCGGTAGTTCATTAGGTATTCTACGGGATCATGTTATGCCTTACAGAGGGGTAAGGTGTGACATGTTTTAGTGGTATCAGAGCAAGTTTTTGAATTATGTTTTAAATTGTGAATTTGTGTTTTTCTTTGTTAAGTACAACTGCTCAATGTCCATAATTGTTACATACAGTGCATTACATCATGAATATGACCTAACAGAGGGAAATCTCCTTGTGTTATTTGTTCAGGAGATACCCTAACTTCAGACTAAAATGGAAGAAGGAGATCGCTCAGTTGAGCGATTGCTTGAAGCCGAGGCACAAGGGGAAGCCCCACTTTACCGAATGTCGATGGTCAAGAAGACACCCACAAATGCCGCAAATTCCTGCACAGTTCGCACAGCAGATGGCGGCGATGTTTCAACAAATGGCTGGGGGTATGCCTGTTCAAGCTCCACCCCAACCACCTGTGGTACAACCACTGCCTCCAGCCAGACAGTATGATAAATTACTAAAGTATGGGGCATCAGAATTTAAGGGTACAGTGGACCCTTTAGAGGCAGAACAATGGCTTGAAAGAATGGACAGAGTGTTTAAGAAACTACACTGCCCAGATGAGCTGAAGTTTGAATATTCTGTGTTGCTACTGCAAGGGGATGCGTATGACTGGTGGAAGACCATCCCCACGGCTTTGAACCACGATCTTGACACAGGATGACTTCATCAGAGAGTTCAGACAGAAATACATCCCAGATGCATATGTTGATCAAAAACTGCAAGAATTTTTGAGTTTGAAACAAGGGAACCAAACTGTAGCAGAGTATGAAAGAGATTTCTCAAGGCTAAGCCACTATGCTGGAAGCTTAGTCTCCACCCCCAGAGACAGATGCAAGAGGTTTGAGTCCGGGCTAAGACAGAGTCTGAGAATGCAAGTTGTGGGTTTCAAACATCAGAATTTTTCTGAATTGATCTCACAAGCCTTGGAATTAGAAAGGATAGAATCAGAAGGGGCAGTGAGGAAGGGTTCACAAGAGAAATCAGAAAAAGACAAGGGGGAAAAATCAGTTGAACAGAGTTCTGGTGCTACCTCTGGAAAAAGAAAGAAGTTTAGTGGACCCAGTAGGGGTCGGGGTGGAAGATTTAGTAGAGGCAGATTTTCCGGACAAAGACCCCCTAGGTCTGGCCAGATCAGCGAGGGTTCACCGCCCGCCCCTGTGAGACTTGTGGCAAGATTCATGGGGGGGAGTGTTATTGGGCCACTGGAGCCTGTTTTAACTGCGGAGGCAAGGGTCATTTAGCAAGAGACTGTACTAGTGCTCCGAGATATGGTCCAGCTCCTACTACTGCCGAGGGATCTATTCAGAGTCCTGCTCCCAGAGGTTCACGATCGGTTAGAGGAAGAGGCAGAGGTAGAGGCCTTTGCTCAGCGATCGAGGGCACAATTGGTCAGTCAGGACAAGGAAGTGCTTCAACCAGAATCTACGCAATGAAACAGCGAGAAGAGGCTGAGACTTCTGATGTGGTAGCTGGTACATTCTCTATCTCTGATCAAGAAGTATTTGTATTATTTGATCCGGGTTCAACCCATTCATATGTTAGTGCTAGCATAGTTTGTTCACTTGCTGTTCCATGTGTGCAAATGGGTTTTGAAGTGCTAGTAACTAGTCCGTTAGGACAAGAGGTCCGGGTCAACAGAATCTATAGAGACTGTCCTTTGGTGATCCAAGGACATGTTTTCCTGTCAGATTTGATTGAAATGCCCTTTAGAGAGTATGATATCATCTTGGGCATGGATTGGTTAGCCAGGCATCATGCTATGATTGACTGTAGACTGAAGACAGTCACTTTTGGTCTCCCTTTGTACGGTGATGTGGTAATACACGGGGAGAGGCATTTACTGCCATCAAACATCATTTCGGCTGCACTAGCTAGAAGGATGATTAAAAAGGGGTGTGAAGCATACTTGGCACATGTGATAGACACCCAAGTAGGGAGTCCAGCACTAAGGGACATCCCTACGATATGTGACTTTCCGGATGTGTTTCCTGATGAACTGCCAGGATTACCTCCAGAAAGAGAGGTGCAGTTTGAGATTAATGTTATGCCTGGTGTGGACCCAATCTCCATAACGCCATATAGAATGGCACCTGCAGAATTGAAAGAGTTGAAAGTGCAGTTGCAAGAATTGCTTGACAAGGGCTTTATCCGCCCCAGTGTGTCACCTTGGGGAGCACCAGTGTTGTTTGTAAAGAAGAAAGATGGCACTCTCCGCTTGTGTATTGATTATCGGCAGTTGAATAAGGTGACAATAAAGAATAGATATCCATTGCCCCGCATTGATGACTTGTTTGATCAGTTGAGGGGTGCAGCTGTGTTCTCCAAAATTGACCTGAGATCAGGTTATTATCAGCTGAAAGTACAAGAGCAAAGTATTTCTAAAACTGCCTTCAGAACCCGCTATGGCCATTATGAGTTCTTGGTCATGCCATTCGGGTTAACTAATGCTCATTGCTTTTATGGATCGATGAACACTATTTTCAGACCATACCTCGACCAGTTTGTTGTGGTATTCATAGATGATATATTGGTCTATTCGAGGAATGCGAGAAGAGCATGATAGACATCTGCGGATTAGACTTTGAGGGAGAAATACTATATGCCAAATTGTCGAAGTGTGAATTTTGGCTGAAAGAAATATCTTTCTTGGGGCATGTAGTATCGTAAGAGGGCATTAAGGTAGATCCAAGTAAGATTGAAGTCGTCCCATTGGAGGCCACAAATGTCACGCAGATTCGCAGCTGGGTTTAGCTGGATACTACCGTCGATTTTTGAAGGGTTTATCCATGTTGGCATCTCCATTGACCAAGCTGCTTAGAAAAGATGTAAAATTTCAGTGGACGGATAAATGCCAGCAGAGTTTTGATGAATTGAAAAGATGTTTGACTGAAGCTCCAGTCCTTACCTTACCTACTCCAGGTAAAGAATATACAGTATATAGTGATGCTTCTCACAATGGGTTAGGCTGTGTATTGATGCAAGATCGAAATGTCATTGCCTATGCATCACGCCAGCTAAAACCGCATGAGAGGAACTATCCAACACATGATTTGGAGCTTGCAGCTATTGTGTTTGCTCTTAAGATCTGGAGGCATTATTTGTATGGGGAGAAGTGCTACATCTATACAGATCATAAGAGCTTGAAGTATTTGGGCACCCAAAAAGAGTTGAATTTGAGACAGAGGAGATGGTTAGAGTTGATAAAAGACTATGATTGTCTGATAGACTATCAGCCAGGGAAAGCTAATGTTGTGGCTGACGCCTTAAGTCGTAAGACTATGGCAAATCTACAAATTACTCCTTTGTCTTTGGTACATGAGTTGAGATCATTACATGCCAGTTTAGAGATTAATGATGATGGGCAGGCAGCAGTTGCATGGCTGATTGATTGATCAGATTAGAATGGCTCGTAATGATCGAAGTATCAGTTGATGGGAGAAGTCCGACAGGGCAAGAAACCAGAATTCTCAATCAGAGATGATGGTCTATTGCTACACCAGGGCAGAATATGTGTTCCTAATGATGTCAACTTGAGGCAGATCATTTTGAAGGAAGCGCATGAGTCTCCTTTTGCCATGCACCCTGGTGGCACAAAAATGTATAGAGGGCTAAAGGAGCATTACTGGTGGATGGGTATGAAAAGGAATGTGGCAGAATTTGTATCCAAATGCCTAACTTGTCAGCAAGTAAAGGCAGAGCATCAAGTACCCGCTGGGTTGTTACATCCACTACCAGTACCAGAGTGGAAATGGGAGAGAATAACGATGGATTTTGTGATGGGACTTCCGAGGACACAGAAGAGTCATGATGCAGTATGGGTCATTGTTGACAGATTGACTAAATCTGCTCATTTTCTGCCAGTCCGGATGGACTACAGTTTAGAAAGATTGGCCAAGTTATACATCGATGAGATTGTGAGATTGCATGGAGTGCCAGTATCTATCGTATCAGACAGAGATCCTAGGTTCACTTCTAGATTCTGGGGTAGTCTTCAGAGAGCCCTAGGAACTAGATTGAACTTCAAGATCGCATTCCACCCACGCATGCATGGCCACCGAGAGGGTAATTCAGATCTTGGAGGACATGCTACGGGCTTGTGTGATTGAGTTTGAGGGTAGTTGGGATACACACTTGCCTTTGATTGAGTTTGCTTATAACAACAGCTATCAATCAAGCATTGGGATGCCTCCATATGAAGCTTTGTATGGCAGAAAATGTAGAACCCCGTTGTGTTGGGATGACGTGGGTGAAAGAAAGATGATTGGACCCGAAATTGTTCAGCAAACTGAGGAGAAAATCCGGGTGATCAAAGATCGACTTAAAGCTGCATCAGATCGTCAGAAGTCCTACATTGATTTGAAGAGAAGGGATATTGAGTATGCAGTGGGTGAGAAAGTTTTCCTCAAGGTTTCTCCTTGGAAGAGGATTATGAGATTCGGCAGAAAAGCGAGTCCTCGCTTTATCGGGCCATATGAGGTTCGGAAAGAGTGGGTCCTTTGGCATATCATTTGGCACTACCTCCAGAGTTGGAGAAGATACATAATGTCTTCCATGTGTCTATGTTGAGGAGGTATCGATCAGACCCATCTCATGTACTACCAGTAGAGGAAATAGAAGTGAATCCAGACCTCACATATGAAGAAGAACCCATAAAGATTCTGGCTCATGAGGTGAAGCAGCTGCGGAATAAGCAGATACCGTTGGTAAAAGTGCTGTGGAACCATCATTCGGGCCAAGAAGCTACTTGGGAACGAGAGGAGGACATGAGGAGACAACACCCACAGCTGTTCAGAGATTGATACCAGGTAAAATTTCGAGACGAAATTTATTTAAGGGGGGGAGAATTG
Source organism: Hevea brasiliensis (assembly GCF_030052815.1). Taxonomy (NCBI): domain Eukaryota; kingdom Viridiplantae; phylum Streptophyta; class Magnoliopsida; order Malpighiales; family Euphorbiaceae; genus Hevea; species Hevea brasiliensis. The sequence continues at coordinate 65,570,546 of NC_079505.1, forward strand.
TAACACCCCTATTGGTATAGCCTGGTATATTTCACTGTTCCGGTGACCGGTGTCGGTCCGGACAAATAAAGAGATTAGAGCCACACTTAAGACAACATGAGAAGCCATAAACACAAATAATTAGTAATGTTTAATTAGTTAACTACAAATAAGAAAAACAGAACATAAGAGGTTAAACGAGCCGAGAGTCACAGCGATGAGTGACCTCCTGAACGATCAGAAGTCGTTTTAAACTCAAATTTCGAACCGTAAAAAGTGACGCTGCGGTCCTTAGGACCCTTATGGACACAGTGGAAAAGAGAAAATCACGAAAAAGAACTGTTAAGTCAGTCAAATAATTAGGTCAGGGAGCCGGAAGAAATATTGGATTATTTGCAAACCGGGATGAACCGACGAGGGGCAATTTGGTCAATTGACCGAGAGTGACTCTGACCTAATCACAAATAAAATCGGAGAAAAGAAAATTTGAATCGATAATTAAATTAAAGAACTAATAGAAAAATATAAAAAAAAAGAGAGAGGAAAATGAAAGGTGATGACATCATGCATGACCTCATGCATGATGCCATAAAAATTAATTAATTGAATTATTAAATTTGATTTTTATGGTCTTCCATAAGCAAAAATTTATAAAAGAAAAGAAAAGAAAAAAAACAAAACACAAGTCTTCTTCTTCTCCAAAACGTCACTCACTCTCTCCCTCACCCTCTCCCTCACTTAAACCACTTAAACCACCATTAAAGCTCATTTTTGAGCTTGAAGAACCAAAATCCAACCATAGAAAATTGTCCTACCATAACTAGACTTTGTTTGGGCAACTAGGAAAGAAGATTCAAGGAAAAGAAAGAAGAAAAATTTGAAGAAAAGGGAGAAGAAAATTCTGCACACAAGGTTAGTATGTTAAACCCTTCATTTATCCATTCAAATGCATATGTGAGGGTTGGAAGTGAGCTTAGAAGTTATGAAATGAAATAAAAACATGGGAGAAGGACCAAACTGAAATTTGGGCAGCTTGAGAGGAGTATGATTTACATGAATTTGATGCATTAGAATAAGTTTAAAAGCTTTGATTAGTGAATGGTTAAGGTTAAGTGCACTAGTTGTGATTTAATGCATGAGAGGGAAGAGCTAGGGTTTGAATGTTAGGGTTTTGAGGCAAAATTTTGGAGAAATGCATAAATAGCATGTTTAACCTATTGTGAAATGAAATAATGGTCAATTATGACCAAATAATTTGTGTGGGAATTGTTGGAATAAAAATCAAATTCGTAGGTCAATGCAGCATGACCAAACCCACTTTGAAGGACCAAAACTCAAATTTTACAAGTCCAATTGATATGCCACCAATTGGAGATGAAAATAGACATAAAAGAGCACAATTTTCATTAAGGAACCATTGCCAAAAACTGACCAAAACTTGGTGAAACAATTGACCAAAGTGAGTTGATAGCAGGCTGCCACTGCACTAAACTGACCAAATGAACAGTAACTGTTCATTTGGTCATAACTCGAGCTAGGTAGATCAAATTGACCTGAAATTTTACCAGCAATTAGATATGATATAGACCTAAAACGTTCATGAAGAACACCAACCCAAATTAGGCCATTAACTCATTCAAATCATTGAGCAAATTTAAAATTTCTGTACTGAAATTCTGCAGATTTTTAGTTGAGCAGCAATGTTTGGATAACTATAACTCTCTCTAGAAAACTCGGATTTAGGCGATTCTTGAACCGATGGAAACCTAAGACATAGTACAACATTTCATATGAAGAAAGTGAGACCAAATTATGAACTTAACTTGATCAAACAATTGACCAAAGTTGGACCAAAAATCTGCCAGCACCTAAATTGCGGTATGAAAAGGCGATTGCGTGAACAGAAACTTATTTTGGCCATAACTTGAGCTACAAAACTCCGATTGAGGTGATCCAAAAATGAGAATACACTTAAGACAATAAGGAACATTTTCTATGAAGGAAGTTTTGTCAAATTCCAACAGTAGATCGACCAATGGAACAGTACAACCGGAGAACCAAAACCGAAACTTGGCAATTTTGCCAAAATGACCTAAGCTTTTAACAAATGACCAAAACCAACAAGTTTGGTGACCAAAATGTGGTATGTGGGTGAAGTTGGAGTTCCCATACCTATTAAGCCTTAGAAAGTCAATAATTTGACTTGAATAGTGCGGTGAATAGTAACAAACACAAAATTTTGAGAACGTCGAATTTAACACGTTAGAGCTAGGTAAATGTGAAAATAAGTTTATTTTGGATTTATTGTAAGTTTAAGTACTCAAAAATTGTAAAATTTAGAGTTTCAGTTGAAAAGAATATCGAAGGAACTCGAGGAACCGAGTCGAGGCTAAAGGACGACTGCTTTGAGGTTTGTGCACAATATTACTATGCTTTACAAAAAGTCATTGATTAAATGAATGAAATATGCATTTTATTGTTGCTTTGAATTGCTGAAAGTATTGTGACCTTACTTATGATGTTTTGATTCAAATTGTGAAATTTATTGTGTATATTTGAAATGACAATGTTTAGCAAATTGTTAAGATAAGTTTTAATACCACGATCATGACCATATATTTGAACACCTCACTAGCACGACTAGTGGGGGTAATTAATTTAATTTTGATTCCTTCTCCGGAGAAGTGTTGAGGTGTGCGGTAGAAGAGGATGTGAATGGATATCCATATATTTGAGCTAGCTAGCCTTGTGATATGATTTCTCTTTAGCCTCTGGCTATTGAGATTCATGTGATTTCTCTTTAGCCTCTGGCTATTGAGATTCTATTTGTTTCGAATGGCGTGATCTAACTGTGGGTTTTATGAAATGTGTTTTGATACTTTGAAATAAACTTGGTTTACATGTAAAATCTTACAATGCATGATTGTATTTAATTTTCATGTTTAGTCAAATTTTTGAATGAATGTGCTTTAAGTTTTGCATAAAGATTATTTTAGTATATTGTGCACCACTGAGTCCTAGTACTCGTGATAGCTTTATTCTTTGTCGCAGATACAGAGATTAGAGGAGCATTTCTTGAGGTGTGTGAAGTCATCAGCTTGAAGTCTTCGGGTATAATTTATACCCTAACTGTAAATATTTCTTTTGATGTATATATTGCACATAAATGTATGGACATGTACATGGGTCTTGAGCAGCTTGTACAAAGTTTGTATAAAAGTTGTAATAAATTTTAATTTGGACTTTTTGAATGTAAATTTTAGTATGATGAATATATAAATTGTTTATCTTGAATGGAATATGAATAAATGATATTGATGGACAGTATTTTGAGAATTTTTGAACTTGTGAATTTTGAGAAATTGGTTGAGATTGAGTATGAGTTTGAAGCAATGGTTAGATAATTATTGGAAGTGCTTTTATTTCAGGTATTTGAAGAACGGTTTTCTCAAAATACAGAGGAAACTCTGTCAAAATTTTTATAAAATTTGCGGAAAACTAAAATGGCCAAAAATATTAATTAGTTTTAATTTCAACTAAATGTTTTAAATACTTATTTGAAATGCTCACCACTTGTCAAAGATAAGAAAATTGTTTTAAAATCCCTTGTAGGGTACTTAATGAGTTATCGGTAGGTGAAGTTCGGTAGTTCATTAGGTATTCTACGGGATCATGTTATGCCTTACAGAGGGGTAAGGTGTGACAATAATCATGTACATTTCATTTATAAACACAAATTTATAAATACTGACATTCATACCAAATTATATTACATAAGTTTCAATTTATACATGAGAAAATAAAAGTTTAATTACAAACAGTACAAATAGTATAAAATACCAAAATGGGACCTAGTGTCCTACCAATGCACTGTAGCATGTGAGATGACATAGACACTATGCAGATATGTGAACAGGCCTCACCCAGTCTGTGGTCTGCTGGGCTCTCGATCAGTCTCTCCAGAACCTACGCATGGCAAAAGCGACGCGCTAAGCATAAAGCTTAGTGGTGCCAATAATACAAGAAAATATAATATGCAAATAAAAGTAAAAATTTCCTAGTTATTGTGCTTATAAAAAATAAATAATTACTAACTTATTGTTTAGTTAAAGGCTAATTACATCTTATGATATTAACTATTTCTAGCATTTTATTAATCATTTTCTTGATGATTTTGAGCCTCTTTTTATTGTAATCATTTATATTCTTTATCTTAATATTTAATTTCCTTACTTCCTTTAATAATCAATTCAATTACATTTATACTTCTCCATGCCCAAGTAACTTATATAAATTGACCGGACTGGATAAACGGGTAAACTAGCACTGGGTACCAGGTACCTCGGGCCGTCACACCATTGGTCACAATGTGTCTCCCGGTGTGCAGACAGAATGGCTAATAAGCCATAAAAGTAATAAGGCATAAAGCCAAATATAACATCATAATCAGTATAGCAATAGGCTATCATATCACAGAATGGCATGAAACCATATGCAGTACTGCTATCAGAACCCTATTGGCATGCTAACCTATCCAAACCAATCACACTAGGCCTACTAGGGTATTTAACACTTTTAATTATGCAATTTTTTTTTTTGAAATTGAAATTTAATTATTACTATTCATTCCATTAGTCAACTAAAATGTTGACTTTTTCATAAATAATAGGTATATTGGTTCTAATATCCCCAACATACCACATTTTACATTCTAAAATTGTTGGCATTGGTTGCCAATACCATTATAAAGCTTAGTATTGGTTATTTTAAAATTTTCAAATTTCAAGCACTAAGTTTACTATTCCATTGGTCAATTTTACAGTAAGAATTTGGCAATATTGTCCTCATGAAAGTTGTTCCTTTATGTGTCTTCTTTAATTTTCTTTTTGAATCACTCTATTTGGATTTTTCTAGCTCAAGATATGCCACTTTGAGCAAGGCTAGCCGGATTAGTATCTACCCAGAAATTCTGGGCAGAATACCATTCTGCCAGATTTGGTAATTCAACTTTGGCCAATAATTTCATTTGGTTAAGTCCAGAATTAGAGTTTGTGTTCAACATAAAAGTTGTTCTAAATTGTCTAAGCTTTTTATTGATATAAATTCAGGTCAATTGGACCTTTCTACACTGAGTTATGTCCAAATGAATGAACACTATTCATTTGGTCATTTTGCCCAGACAGAATGTGTGTTACCCGGATTTGGTCAATTTTTAAGGCATCCTAAGTTTATTTTCTGGATAGGGTTCCTTCATCAAAGTTGTGCCATTATGTGTCTAATTTCATGTCCAATTGGCCTTGCACCAATTGAACCTGCACAACTCAAGTTAAAGCTGTCCAACCTTGCTGGACTCATACCTAGCCCTGCAGGTCACTCAAGGCAGCACCTCTAACCTCAATTCCCATGGCACAATTCACTTCAAATCCTACTCAAACACAACCAAATGGTTACTAATTGACCATTAGAATTTTCTTTCACCAATACATGAGCAAAATCATAATTTGTTGCCCAAACCCTAGCCCTAAATTTTGCTAAGTTCCAATTTCTTGCACCAAACTCATAAATTAATAATTGAAGTGATACATTCACATCAAGGGCAGCCTATACACTCCTTTAAATCAAAGAAATTCATCACTACACTAAGATTACCATGGCTGCCGAAAATGTAGAGTGAGCATACCAATGAATTTCATTTCAATTCCTCATAAATCTCAACTCAATTCAACTTCCTAAACATGAATTTAAAGAAAAAAAAATAAAGAGATTGGACACTAACCACTTTGGAGCTCTAACTTGAGCTTGTAAATCTTCACTTTTTCCTCTTCAAATTGTTGCCTTAAGCTTGCTCTAGTGGTGATGACAACTTTTTTGTGAAGCCAACAAGTAATTTTATAGTGTGTTAGCAAGGAAAATTTAGAGAGAAGGAAGAACAAAAATGGTGGTGGTGGGAGAGAGATGAAGATCGGCTGAAATGAGGAAGAAGCTTCTGGAATTGTTTTATTTTTGTCCCATTTTTATGTTATTTTTTTATCCCTTTAATTTATTTGTCAAGTGGTGATTGGGTGGAGGCATTGTAATGACATAAGCATGAGGTCATAATTCCAAATTTAACTCATTTTCTCTTCTTTTCTTTTCTACTCAATTTCAATTTAATTTGTAGCAATATTTATTCATATTTTATGTCATAATAATTATTTACTTAACTGGAAAAGTTGGTCAAAAATTATCTCCGAAGACGAAATGACCAAAATGCCCTTCGTTTGGCTTATTGAGCCAAAATCGTCTGTATTGATCGAAAAATTTTTCTAAGCCTTTTCTTGGCATTCTAATGTCATAGAAACCTCAATGACTCTTCTCTGGAGCTCCAAAAATTATTTCATGAATTTTCCCCGGGGTTTAGGGCTTATAGCTGTGAAAACAACAACTTCCTATTGGGTTACCCATCGCTAGGGCACCGGCTCATTTAACTTGGTTGTATTTTATTTCTAAAATTTTTTTCCTAAATTTTTCTTATTATTATTTCAGTTATTTATGACTCCTCACTCTAGTCTAAATATTTTTCCAGACATTCTAGCTGCCCGGACCGACACCGGTCACTGGAACAGTAGAATGTACGGAATTGCTACAGTGAAGGTGTTACAACTAATGTCCGTATTACACTGAATAAAGCCTACCCATTATCTCAAAATAATATCCACGTGAATATCATGTATGGAAATATTATAATTTCTTTTTATTTTTATAAACCAAGTAAAATGTTTTCCTAATCTAGACTATTAGTGCTATAACACTATTATGGTGGGATCTCCACTATATATTGAAAAATCTAAATATATTGTACTTATACGATTAATGAAATATTAATAAATTAATTTAATGAGATGTATATTTTTTTAGGATAAGTTAAAATATTTATTAGTTGATTAAAACACTAGTAAATAAATATTTCTTTCTATTTTTTCATAAGTTAAATTCCCTTCATCATGCCTTAATCAACTACTCATCATTTCTATAATTATGAGACTTATAATCTGTCATATGCATTACTTGAATTTCAACATATTCTTTGGCATTCAAACAAGAGATTTCTATATGCCATATACATGCATGCATTATGTGCATTTAACTTGGGCTCAAACCCATCATGGGAGGAATAAATCAATGGACTTGGGCCTAAACTCATTCCAGAAGTCTTCATCTCCCACTCACACATGATGGGACTAATTCTCTCTTCCTCATCACCACTGCCATTTTCATACTAGACAGATAGATTGCGTGGCCAATGCATACATCGAGAACTCAATATGACATGCTTGTTAGAATAATATAACGTCTTGATTTTATTGAGTTTAGAGTAGATTAGTATGGAGTATCCTAAATCATCTATCACATTGATACCTTTTCTGATCTCAATTAAATATCATGAGTTCATAATTATGCCATAATCACTAAGATATACATAACTGACTAGTCAATAAACACATACTAATGTGATAATTCATAATAATCTTCCTTTTCTCTCTATTCTTTCAATCTTAACTCAACTCGCTTTTCCAAAGATGCCCCACTAAACCGAATTTTAGATGATCCTTTGGCAACACACTAAGATAGCAAACATTGAACAAAGCTTCAAGAAACAAATAGGAGCCATGAGGGTATAGGTTAAGTGTAACACCCTCCCTGTAGCAACTCCGTACATTCTACTGTTCCGGTGACCAGTGTCGGTCCGGACAGCTAGAACGTCCGGAAAAATATTTAAACTAAAGTGAGAAACCATAATTAACTCAAATATTAATAAGAAAAATTTAGAAAAAATTTTAGAAATAAAATACAACTAAGTCAAATGAGCCAGTGCCCAAGCGATGGGTAACCTAGTAGGAAGTTGCGGTTCTCGCAACTAGGAGCCCTAGACCTAGGGAAAATTCATAAAATAATTTTGGGGACTCCAGAGAAGGGTCATTGAGGTTCCTATGGCATTAGAAAGCCAAGAAAATATTTAGAAAAAATTTTCAATCGGTACAGACAATTTTGGTATGTTAAGCCAAACGGAGGGCATTTTGGTCATTTCGCCTTCAGAGGTAATTTTTGGCCGACTTGTCCAATTAAGTAAATAATTATTATGACATAAAATGTAAATAAACATTACTAAAAATTAAATTGAAAATGAGTAGAGATGAAAAGAAAAGAAAATGAAAGAAAATACCTAATAATGACATCATATGATGTCATTAAAAACCTATCCACCAATCACAATTAAGCACCACTTAAATTAACCTATTAAAGAGGATAATTGAGACAAAGAAAAAAAAAAGCCATCTACTCTTCCTCACCCAAAACTAGACGTCACACTCTCTCCCAAACCCATTCCTCCATGGAAGCTTAATGGAAGCTTGAGACAACCCACCAAATCACCTTGAAACCACAACCTTGCTTCACTAAAAATTGATTTTGCAACTTGAACAACCTCTAGCCAGCAAAAAGAAGGAGGAAGAAGGGAGTTTTGGAGACTTGGAAAAGTTAGCAAAAGAGGTTAGTGCCCAATTTATTCTCTCTCTCACTCAATTCATGTTTAAGGACATGATTTAAGTTGAAATTGTAAGTTTAATGCATAAATTGAACTTTGAGAACTTGGAGACTTGAACAAAATTAGGGTTTGCTCATGAAATGGTATATGAACATTGTAATGGTCAATTAGTTACCATTTGAATGTGTGTGAGGAGGGAATAAGGTGAGTTGAGGCTTGGCATTTGTGTATGAGTGGGCTGCCCATGGTGACCTGCAGAATTGGACATGAGTCCAGCAGGTTTGGGCAGCCATAACTTGAATTGTAGAGGTTCAATTGATGTTTGGCCAATTGGACATGAAACTAGACACATAATGGCACAACTTTGGTGAAGAAACCATGCCCATAAGACCAAACCAAGTGGACCAAAAGCTTGCCCCAATCCGGGTGACCTGCAGTCTATTTTTGCAGAATGACCAAATGAACAATATTTGGTCATTTGGCCATAACTCAGTGTAGAATGGTCCAATTGACCTGAAATTTTACCCACAACAAGCTGAGATATAGGCCAACAACTTTCATGAAGAAACCTAACCCAAATTATGACCAGAACCTATCCAAGAAGTGAGTTGAAGTCACTGTTCACTGCACTGTAGATATAGTCAGTCCAGAAAAATTCCAATCCGGCCAGTTATGGTTTTTGGACCATAACTTGAGCTACAAAACTCCAAATGGAGTGATTCCAAAAAGGAAATTCAACTAGACAAAATAAGGAACAACTTTCATGTTGATCATTTTACTAAATTCCCACTGCAAAAATGTCTAATGGAACAGCAAATATAAGGTATGAAAACTGAAAATTCTGCTCAATTAACTTTAAGCTTAGAAATGGTATTGGCAACCAATACCAACAAATTTTGAATGCAAAATGTGGTATGTTGGGAGTATTAAAACCAATGTACCTATTGTCTATGCAAAAATCAACATTTTGGTTGACTAATGAAGTGAATAGTAACACAAAAACTTGAAATTCAAAAATTGTAAAACTCAAAAGTGTAAAATGCCCTAGTATACCTAACAAGATTGGATTGGATAGCATGGCATGCCAATAGGGTTCAGTTAGCAGTACTGCACATGGCATTATGCCATTCTGTGATTTCATGGCTTTTAGCCATTCTGACATTATGTTGATACTTGGCCTTGTGCCTAATGTTATTACAACTTATTAGCTGTTCTGTTGCACACCGGGAGACACATATGTGACCGATGGTGTGACGGCCCGAGGTACTTGATACCCAGTGCCAATTTACTCGTTTATCCAGTTCAGTCGTCCAGTATAGGTTACTTGGGCAACCAAAAATGAAAGTGGATAAATTTAATGAAATAATGAATATAACAAGTACAAAATAAATAAGACTACAAATACTCATCGAAAATTTATTTGCAATGAGACATCAATACATTCACTGCATATTTACTTCCTGTTATTTCTTTTTATTTTATTATTGGCACCACTAAGCATTATTGCTTAGCGCGTTGCTTTTGCCATGCGTAGGTTCTGGAGAATCGATCGAGAGAGCCCGGACCACAGACTGGGTGAGACCTCCTGCAGCTCTGCATAGTGTCCGTGTCACCTCACCATCTTCAGTGCATTGGTAGGACACTAGGTTTCATTTTGATATTTTGTAACTAACTTTTATTTTCTCTTGTGTAATTGAGACTTATGTAATATATTTTGATGTTAATGTAAATAGTGAAAATTATGTTTATGAATGGAAAATTGAGTATTTATTTATTGCTTATATATGAATACCATGAGAAATGAATGATTGAGAAATGGAAATGTTGTTGAAAAATATTGAGATTTTGATGATTATTGGAGTTTGAGAATGATTGGAAATGATTATTGGAAGTGTTTTTCACAGGTTTCAAAGAACTGTTTTCTCCATTTTTAGCCGGTACTCTGCCAGATTTTCTATAAAATTTACGGAACCTTAAATAAATTATAATTTCAATAAATGATTTAAATGAATTATATTTCACAAATTATTTTCAAAACTATGATAAAAATAAATTAAGGAAAAATAAAAATGATTGAAATAAAATAGAGTATTCCGGTACACTGTGTGACATATCTTACTCGGATATACTGTAGACGGGTAAGGGGAGTCACATTTAGTGGTATCAGAGCACGGTTTAGGCGTTTCTGGGCCTAGATTGAGTCCATACCATGCATTGCATTTGTAAGAGTCGAGGTGACACTAATGCAGATCTGTTTGTCTTTGTTATTTTGAATAGGATATGGACCCTACATCACAGAGAGCAGTTGAGGAGGAAGTGGAGAGTCATGCTCCACCTGCACCAGCTGAGACTAGGGGTAGGGGAGAACCTGCTCCGCTAGCTCCATCAGAGCCTGCTCAACCTCCACAGGCCGTGTTCCAGCAAATGGCCGAATTCTTCAAACAAATGGCTGGGGTAATGCCACCACCACCACCACCTCCACAACCGAAAACACATCTGGAAAGACTAAGAAAATTTGGAGCAGTGGATTTCTTTGGCAAGAGAGAAGATGATTCTGTTGCAGCTGAAAATTGGTTGAACAGAACAGGAAGGGTTTTAAAACAACTCCACTGCACTCCTGAACAAAATCTAGAAGCTGCTGTATCTCTGTTGCAAGATGATGCATATGCATGGTGGGATACGGTGTCTAGTGAAGTGCAACCAGAAGTAATAACTTGGGACTTCTTCCTCTCAGAATTCAAGAAGAAATATGTGGGTAGTGTATACCTGGAAGAGAGAAGAAGAGAGTTCATTAACCTGAGGCAGAGACAGCTGACAGTGGCCGAGTATGAAAAGGAATTTGTCAGATTGAGCCGCTACGGAAGGGAGATAGTCCCTAATGAGGCTGAAAGGTGTAAGAGATTTGAAGAGAGATTAAATGACAACATAAAGATCATGATTACTGCCTTGGGAATCACCGACTTTACCAAGTTAGTGGAAGCTGCAATAAAAGTTGAAAAGGTTAGAATAAGTGAGCAGACCAGAAGAGAGAGACAGTAGAAGAGGGGCCCGGGTCAGTCTAGTTCATCTTCTACACCTGGGAAGAAGTTCAAAGGTCCACCTGCACAGAGTTTAGGTCAACCACAAGGTCAGGGTCAGTCTCAGGGGCCCAGGCCACAGTTTACCCCTAGGAGAGGTCAGTCCACACCATCAGTGGGCAGCTCTCCAGGGATGGGGTTCAGGGGACTAGCCCAAAGATCTTCTCGCATGTCCACATTGCCCGAAGTGGCATAAGGGGAGTGTTGGAGAGTGACGGTGCTCGCTAAGGTGTGGGTCAACAGAGCATCAGTTGAGGAACTGTCCACGCAGAACTACTACAGCTGCTCCAACACAAGCAGACAGACCTGCTCCTGCACCACAAAGGGGTAGGAAATCTGGTAAATCTAAGGCAGTGGGACCATCACAGAGGCCTGCATCCGAGCCAGCAGAGAGGCCTGAGGGCAGACCACCTGCCAGAGCCTATGCCATGAGAGCTCAGGAGGAGCAAAATGCCCCGGACGTCATCAGGGGTACGTTCTCCCTTTACAATACATCTGTGCATGCATTGGTGGATCCAGGATCCACTCATTCATACATCTGCATCAACCTACCCGTAGAAAGGGGGATACTAGTAGGGGAGTTACTGGATAAGGATTATTGGAAGTGTTTTTCACAGGTTCCGAAGAACTGTTTTCTCCATTTTTAGCCGGTACTCTACCAGATTTTCTATAAAATTTACGGAACCTTAAATAAATTATAATTTCAATAAATAATTTAAATGAATTATATTTCACAAATTATTTTCAAAACTATGATAAAAATAAATAAGGAAGAATAAAAATGATTGAGATAAAATAGAGCATTCTGGTACACTGTGTGACATATCTTACTCGGATATACTGTAGACGGGTAAGGGGTGTCACATTAAGACTACTCTTATTCTTTAAGGTCTCACACAATGACAAATATAGATCATAACTTGCATTCCCTTATTGGTCACTAGCACATGTGGTATGAATCACATGCTATGGTATTTTATCTTTTCCACTGGAGTATATGTCAGAATATCATACAGATGATGGTTCAAGCACACTTAGCGTCTAACTTTGAGCTCCCTTTCTCTACTCTTGATTCTATTGGAACTCACATCTGGCGTCTTTAAACACATAATATGACTTAATCATGTATGGTCAATGCAATTATTACAATGACACTCTTTTCCTCATTTTCTAAGTCAACATTCCTTATTATAAGTTTGAGCTCTTTAACATTATCATTTAAATAATGTAACTTATAACTGTCTCATCTCTATTTTCCACTGAGATAATAGAGGCGATTGCATGTGTGAGAATGCCAATACTTTTTATCTGTTTAACATATTCAACTTTTAACTTATGTACTTAACATGTGTGTGTGTGTGTGTGTGTATTTCCACAACTAATATTAACTATAATAATGTCGTACAAGTAAATTTTTTTGGGGAAATATCAGATAAAAATAAGTACATTGAATTCTTCATGAACCCAATAACTTGACATGCCTACAAAAAAATTCTTTAGTAATAGGCTTGGTAAATGGATCTACAACTATTTTTTGTGTAGAAATATGCTTAATATTCACTTTCTTTTGTGGAACTATTTCTCTAATAAAATTATATTTTATGTCTATGTGTTTGGTATTTCCATGGTACTTAGGATCTTTAGTGTAGGCTATTACTGAATGACTATCATAGTATACTATCACAAGTTTCATAGCAGTATTAAACACTCCTACGTGAACCAGGAATCTTTTTAAACAAATAGCTTCTTATACAGTGGCCGAGAATGCTACAAACTCTGCTTCCATAGTAGACAAAGCTATACAAGATTGCTTTTTACTAATTCCAAACTATTTCCTCGAAAACATAGTGAGTAATCAATTATGCCTTTGAGATACCTTAATATCTTGTTCATTGCTTTCCAGTATGCTTGTCCTGAGTCAGACTAATATTTACTTACCATGCTAACTGCATAGCAAATGTCTGGCCTTATACACATCATAGTATACATAAGATTTCCAGCCACACTAGCATAAAGAACATTTCTCATTTTCTCCTATCTTATGGAGTCTTGGGACATAACCTTCAATTTAGAACCTCACTTTTTGAAATAGGAGTATCTATTGGGTTAAAATTTTGCGCATGAAATCGTTCAAGAATTTTTTTTTAATGTGTGATTCTCGGGAATAAATTGACCTTAAAAGTTGACATAGTTTATGCTTTTGGTCTTCTTTTATAAAACCTATAGACTATTTCACATATATTTCCTCTTCTAACTTTCCATTATGAAATGCAGGTTTTACATCCATTTGATGCAACTCAATATTCAAATTAGCCACCATAGTTAAAATTAATCTTATCGAGGCAAAATGTACAACAGGTGAAAAAGTCTCTTCATAGTCTATCATTTCTTATTGTGTATACCCCTTAGCCACTAAACAAGCTTTGTACCTTTCAATACTTCCATCAACCTTACAATTAATTTTATGAACCAATTTATTCTCGATAGCCTTACATCCCATTGGTAAATCTACCAATTCCCATACTTGGGTTGATTTCACAGATTTCATTTCTTCTTTCATCACTTTAATCCACTTTCCCTTAGCAAGAAATGTAAAAGCCTCATTCACATTTCTTGGCTCTTCTTTGTGACACCCCTTACTCGTCTACAGTGTAGCCGAGCAAGATATGTCACTCAGTGTGCCGGAGCACCAATTCATATTTCCATTACAATTTATCCCTTTTAATTCATTTATTTATAATTTTTGATAAATCTGAATTTTTTCGCAATTTTTATAGAAAATTCGGCAGAGTGCCGGCTATAAATTGGAAAAACAGTTCTTTTGAACCTGTTTAAAAGACACTTCCAATATAATTTCTAAATCCAGAACTCCATTATACACACATCTCAACTCAATCTCAAAATCACAACACTATTTTCAGAATTTTTCTATTTACTTCATCACTTGAAGCACATTCATGAATATTTCTCAACATTTCATTTTTCAACATAATATACAGAAAATTTCAATAACATGAAATTTCATATATTTACATTATCAAATAATTTCAAGAGTTTATAGTTACAATCCAAAACTAATACAAAATGCAAAATACAAAATGCCACCCAAAGTCCTAATGTCCTACCAAGTGCACTGCAGATGTGAGGTGACTTTGGACTCAGTATGCAGCTCTGAAAGTTTACCCGGTCTGATGTCTGCTGGGCTCCCCAGCTATGTCTCCAGTACCTGCGTGTGGCAAAAGCGACGCGCTAAGCAATTCTGCTTAGTGGTGACAATATAAAATAAAATAAAATAACTAAAATAAAGTAAATATGCAGAATGTATGTTTACATTTTTTTTTGTAAACTTAATTCCTGGTATTTATTGCAGTATAATTTGATTAAAAATTTGTAAGATTCATTATCATTGCCCGAGTAACCCATACTAGTCGACTGGACTGGATAAATGGGTAAACTGGCACTGGGTACTAAGTACCTCGGACCATCACACCATCGGTCACATTGTGTCTCCCGGTGTGCAACAGAACAGCTAATAAGCTGTAATAATCATCAAGGATATAATTCAAGTATAATAACTCAATTACCATAGCCAAAGGCTATTTTATCACAGAATGGCATGGGAGGCCATTAAACACAGAATGGCATGAAGCCATATGCAGTACTGCTAATAGAACCCTATTGGCATGCCAACCTATCCAAACCAATCTTGCTAGGTATACTAGGGCATATTACACTTTTAAGTTTCACAATTCTTGAAATTCAAGTTTTAGTGTTACTATTCAATTCATTAGTCAACAAAATGTTGACTTTTACATGGACAATAGGTACATTGGTTTTAATACTCCCAACATACCACATTTTGCATTCTAAAATTGTTGGTATTGGTTGCCAATACCATTTCTAAGCTTAATGTTAATTGTACAAAATTTTCAGTTTTAAAGCTTTGTGTTTACTGTTTCATTAGTCATTTTTGTAGTGGGGATTTGGCAAAATGATCAACATGAAGTTATTCCTTATTTTGTCTAGTTACATTTCCTTTTTTGAATCACTCCATTTGGAGTTTTGTAGCTCAAGTTATGGCCCAAAAATCACAACTGGCCGGATTATAATTTTTCCAAAATTTATGGACTGACCAAATCTACAGTATTAGGAGCAGTGACTTCAGGTCACTTTTTGAATATGTTATGGTCATAATTTGGGTTAGATTTCTTCATAAAAGTTGTAGGTCTATATCTCAGCTTGTTGTTGGTAAAATTTCAGGTTAATTAGACCTTTCTACATTGAGTTATGGCCAAATGACTAAACATTATTTATTTGGTCATTTTGCCCAGGCAGAATGCAGGTCACCCGGCTTAGGGCAATCTTTTGGTCAACTTGGTTTGGTTTTCTGGGCATGGTTTCTTCACCAAAGTTGTGCCATTATGTGTCTAGTTTCATGTCCAATTGGCCTTTTACCAATTGAACCTATACAACTCCAGTTATTGCTGCCCAAACCTACTGGACTCATGCCTAGTCCTGCAGGTCACCAAGGGCAGCCACACCAAACTCAAATCCCACTAAACAACCCACTTTATTTTTTATTCAAACAAAACCAAATGGTCACTAATTGACCATTAAAACCTACTTTCATCATCACATGATCAAAGTCTCATTTTCATCCCAAACCCTAACTCAAACACCACAAGCCATGCATTATCATTTGCATTTCATCACTCCACTTAAGAGATGCATATTGAGGGCAGCCATACTACCATTTTAACTCCATAAAAATCATCACAATCTTGCCCCAACCAAGGCTGCCGAAATTATGGGATGGCATACAAATGGTATTTAATAAATTTCTTTGTAATTTGCACTCATTCATAGTCCTTTAACATGAATTTAAAGTGAAAATCAAGGTTAGGTCACAAACCTCTAATGGAGTGAAATTTCTACTTGCTAGGGTTCTTCGTTTCCTTTTCTTTTTGCTTCCAAAAGAATCACCAAGATGTAAGAACACTTTTTTGTGTTGGGAATATATGGTTTAGTTGGGTAAAAGCTATGAAAATCAAGCTTTAAAAAGCTTGATCATGGTGGCTATGGAGGGAGAGGGTGACGGCAAGAAGAAGAGTTGAGAAACTTTTGATTTTTTTTCTTCATTTTCTGCCCAATAAGTCTCTTTTAAATAAACTTATGCCATGTGTCAACATTGGATTGGTTGGGAGAATTTTAATGACATCATTATGATGTCATAATTCCAATTTCTTGCATTTTCTATCCTTTTTTTGTCTATTTAATTTCAATTAAATTTTTAACAACATTTATTCATATTTTATGTTATATAAATTATTTATTTAACTGGACAAGTTGGCCAAAAATCATCTCTGAAGACGAAATGACCAAAATGCCCTCCGTTTGGCTTAACGAGCCAAAATTGTGTATACCGATAGAAAAATTTTTCTAAGCATTTCCTTGGCATTCTAATGCCATAAGAACCTCAATGACCCTTCTAGGATTGCTAACGACCTTCACCGTCACTTCCCTTTTGGGTTACTCATCCCTGGTGTTTCGGCTCGTTTAACCTTAGTGTATTTCATTCCTATAAATTTTCCTTGATTGTTATGAGCATTATTTAGTTTCTTTATAACTCCTCACTCTAGTCTATTTAAAATTTCAAACATTCTAGCTGCCCGGACCGACATTGGTCACCAGAACAGTAGACTGTACGGACTAGCTAAAGTGAAGATGTTACAACTCTTCCCCTCTAAGAAAAATTTTGTCCTCGAAATTTACCTGATGCAAACAGTTGAGAGAACTGTTGCCTCATCATCTCTTCAATTTCCCAAGTTGCCTCTTCAGTGTTGTGGTGCCTCCAGAGCACTTTCACCATTGGAATTTGTTTATTTCTCAGTTCCTTCACTTCCCGAGCTAGGATCTGTATAGGTTCTTCTGTATATGTCAAGTCCATTTGGATTTCAATCTCTTCCATGGAGATGACATGTGAAGGGTCTGAGCGATATTTTATCAGCATAGAAACATGGAATACATTATGGATTTTATCCAGTTCTGGTGGTAAAGCTAGCCGATAGGCCACTGGTCCCACACGTTCAATGATTTCATATGGGCCAATGAACCTAGGGCTTAACTTACCCTTTCTTACAAACCGTAGTACTTTCTTCCACGGTGAGACTTTGAGAAACACTTTATCGCCAACTGCATACTCTATTCCTTTTCTCTTCAAGTCGGCATAAGATTTCTATCTATCTGAGGCAACCTTCAGGTTAGCTTTGATTATCTTCACTTTCTCCTCAGTCTGTTTCACCAGGTCTGGTCCTACCAGCTTATCTTCGCCTAATTCAGTCCAACACACTGGGGTTTTACATTTCCTCTCATACAGTGCTTCATACGGAGCCATTTGAATGCTAGCTTGGTAGCTATTGTTATATGCAAATTCTACCAGTGGGAGGTATCTATCCCAACTCCCCTCAAACTCAATGACACAACTCCTTAGCATATCCTCCAGGATCTATCACATAATTCATATTGTTACTATCATTTCAATTTATTAACTATGAAAATTCAATTAGTTCTTAGGTTTACCTAGATTACTCGTTTTGACTGTCCATCCGTCTGAGGATGAAAAGCCGTGCTAAAACGGAGTTGTGTGCCCAAGGCTTCTTGCAACTTTTTCCAGAATCTCGATGTAAACCTTGAGTCTCAATCAGATATGATGGAAAGTGGGATTCTATGCAATCTAACTATCTCACTGATATACAATTCTGCTAACTTCTCCAGTGAGTAGTCAGTCCTAACTGGCAGAAAATGTGCTGTCTTCGTCAATCTATCCACTATCACCCATACTGCATCATGCTTCTTCTGGGTGAGAGGTAAACCACTAACAAAATCCATAGTGACCCGATCCCATTTCCATTCAGGTATGCTTATAGGTCAGAGTAACTCGATGGAACTTATGTTCTGCTTTAACTTGCTGACATGTCAAACACTTAGTCACATAGTCAGCTATATCCTTCTTCATACCAGGCCACCAATAATGAGGCTTCAAATCATTATACATTTTTATGCTTCCCGGGTGCATAGCATAAACACTAGTGTGTGCTTCTTTCAGAATACTAGTCTTCAATTCCCCATCATCTGGTACACACACTCTTCCTTTGTAGTACAGACATCCATATGCTTTCACCTCATATTCAGTTTCCTTTCCCTCTGGAATTTTACCCACAATGGCCATTAATTTTTCATCTGCCCTCTGTGCATCTTATATCTGCTGTAGCAAGGTTGGCCTCACTTGTAACTCAGCCAAAATAGCTCCATCTTGAGCTAAGGACAGACAGGCATTTAGTGATCTTAAAGCTGTGATGGACTTTCTGCTCAAGGCATCAACAACTACATTTGCCTTCCCAGAATGATAATCTATCACACAATCATAGTCCTTTAGGAACTCAATCCATCGCCTCTGTCTAAGATTGAGCTCCTTCTGGGTTGGAAAATATTTTAGACTCTTATGGTCTATATAGATGTAGAACTTTTCACCATATAAATAATGCCTCCATATCTTCAGTGCGAAGATAATTGCTGCTAACTCCAGGTCATAAGAAGGGTAGTTCTGTTCATGTGGCCTTAACTGCCTAGAAGCATTGGCAACCACTTTCCCCTCTTGCATCAATACACACCCTAGCCCATTATGCGAGGCATCACTATAGACCACAAAGTCTTTTCTCGACACTGGCTGTGTTAACACTGGTGCTTCTGTCAACATAGCCTTCAACCTCTCAAAACTGGCTTGGCACTTATCGTTCCAGCCAAATTTCTCATTCTTGTGCAACAACTTGGTCATTAGAGCAGCTATAAGAGAGAACCCCTTCACAAATCTTCTATAATACCCAGCTAGCCCCAAGAAACTTCTGACCTCAGTTGTATTTCTGGGAGGCTTCCATTCCATCACTGCTTCTATCTTTTTGGGATCCACTCTAATCCCCTCAGCTGATACTATGTGTCCAAGAAAGGAGATTTCACTCATCCAGAAGTCACATTTGGACAACTTAGCATATAACTTCTTTTCTCGCAGGGTTTGCAGAACAATCCTCAAATGTTTATCATGTTCTTCCCTGGTCTTGGAATACACCAGAATATCATCAATAAAGACCACTACAAATCGATCTAAATATGGATGAAAGATACGTTTCATAAGATCCATAAATGTTGCTGGTGCATTTGTTAACCCAAACGGCATCACTAAAAATTCATAATGCCCATACCGGGTTTTGAATGCAGTTTTTGATACATCTGCATCCTTTACCCTCAACTGATGATGCCCTGATCTAAGATCAATTTTTAAAAATACACCGGCTCCCTTCAACTGATCAAACAGATCGTCAATTTTGGGCAATGGATATTTATTCTTCACAGTTACCTTGTTCAACTGCCGGTAATCAATACACAATCTCAAAGTTTCATCCTTCTTCTTCACAAACAGCACCGGAGCTCCCCATGGTGATACACTGGGGCGTATGAACCCCTTATCGAGTAACTCCTGCAACTGAATTTTCAACTCCCTCAATTCAGTAGGTGCCATCCTATAAGGGGCAATAGAAATTGGTGTCAGACTGCATTACCTCAATAGCAAACTCGACTTCCCTTTCTCGGTGGTAAACTGTGCAACTCTTTAGGAAATACATCTGGGAAGTCTCTTACTGTGGGTATATCACACAGGTTTGGCTTAGCCTGCCTAGTATCAACCATGTGTGCTAAGTAAGCTTCACAGCCTTTTCTCATCAATCTTCTTGCAACTGTGGCTGAGATAACATTGGACAGGAAATCTGTCCTTTCACCCATAACAGTAATCTCATTACCCTCAGAAGTTTTCAGAGAAATCCTCTTCAATTTGCAATCAACTATTGCCTGATGACGTGACAACCAGTCCATTCCCAAAATCACATCAAACTCGTGGAAGGGCAATTCAATTAGGTCTGCTGAGAATTCATACCCCTAAATCCTCAACGGGCAACCTTTATATACTTTATTCACTACCACGCTATGGCCTGGTGGATTTGTGACCAGAATGTCTTGATCACTCTCCTCTACTGGAACTTCCCTCTCTATGGGTAGTTTGATGCAAATATAGGAATGAGTGGATCCCGGATCCACCAATGCATGCACAGAAGTATTGTAGAGAGAGAACGTACCCCTGATGATATCCGGGGCATCTTGCTACTCCTGAGCTCTGATGGCATAGGCCCTGGCAGGTATTCTAGTCTCTGGCCTCTCAGCCGACTCGAATGCAGGCCTCAGTGATGGACCAGCTGCCTCAGATTTACTAGGTTTCCTATCCCTTTGTGGTGCAGGAGCAGGTCAGTCGGCTTGTGTTGGAGCAACTGTAGTAGTCCTCTTCAGAAAATTCTTGATCTGATGTTCTGTAGATCCACACCGTAAGCATGCACCGGTCACTCGCCAACAGTCCCCCTTATGCCACTTCTGGCAGTACAGACAAGCAGAAGATGCTAGGGCTGGTCCCCTAAACACTGTTCCTGGAGAGCTGCCTATTGATGGTGTGGACTGGCATCTCCTAGGTGTGAAATATGGTCTGGGCTCCTGAGACTGACCCTGACCCTGTGGTTGTCCTGAACCCTGAGCAGGAGGACCTTTACTCTTCTTACTGGGAGCAGAAAATGTACTGGACTGACCTGGACCCCTCTTCTGCTGTCTTTCCCTTCTAGTTTGCTCATTTATTCGGACTCTTTCTACTTTTGATGCAACATCTACTAATTTAGCAAAATCTGTGATCTCCAATGCTGTTATCATAACATTGATATTGTCATTGAGTCCTTCTTCAAACCTTTTGCACCTCTCTGCCTCTGTAGGGACTATCTCCCTCCCATACTGGCTCAGTCTAACAAACTCATGCTCATACTCTACCACTGATAATTGCCTCTGTCTCAGACTGATAAATTATCTTCTTTGCTCTTCTAAATACACTTTGCTAACATATTTCTTCCTAAACTTTGTGAGGAAGAATTCCCAGGTGATTCGTTCCGATTGCACCTCACTGGTTACTGTGTCCCACCACTAATATGCATCATCCTGAAGTAGGGACATAGCACCCTCCAGGTTCTGCTCGGAGGTGCAATTTAGCTGTTTCAGCACTCTGATTGTTCTATCCAACCAGTTTTCTGCTGTCATGGGATCATCCTCCCTCTTCCCAAAGAAATTCACAGCCCCATGTTTTCGCAGTTTCTCCAGATGGGACTTCTGTGGTACTGGTGGAGGTTGTGGCTGTGGCAGTGGTGGTAGAATTGCCCCCATCATTTGCCGGTAGAACTCGGTCATTTGTTGAAATAGTGCAAACTGAGGTTGGGCAGGTGCCTCAGCTGCTGGTGGAGCAGATTCTCCCCTGCCCCCAGATTCAGCTCTTGGTGGAGCCCGACCCTCCACCTCTTCATCAACTGCTCTTTGAGAAACAGGATCCATATCCTAATCAAAATAAGAAAACAAACAGATCTACATCAGTGTCACCTCAACACTTACAAATGCAATGCAATGGTATGCATTCTATCTAGGCCCAGAAACGCCTAAATCGATGCTTTGATACCACTAAATGTGACACCCCTTACCCGTCTACAGTGTAGCCGAGCAAGATATGCCACTGAGTGTGCCCGAACACTAATTCATATTTCCATTACAATTTATCCCTTTTAATTCATTTATTTACAATTTTTGATAAATCTGAATTTTTTTGCAATTTTTATAGAAAATTCGGTAGAGTGCCGGCTATAAATTGGAAAAACAATTCTTCTGAACCTATTTAAAAGACACTTCCAATATAATTTCTAAATCCAGAACTCCATTATACACACATCTCAACTCAATCTCAAAATCACAACACTATTTTCAGAATTTTTCTGTTCACTTCATCACTTGAAGCACATTCATGAATATTTCTCAACATTTCATTTTTCAACATAATATACAGAAAATTTCAATAACATGAAATTTCATATATTTACATTATCAAATAATTTCAAGAGTTTATAGTTACAATCCAAAACTAATACAAAATGCAAAATACAAAATGCCACCCAAAGTCCTAATGTCCTACCAAGTGCACTGCAGATGTGAGGTGACTCTGGACTCGATGATGACTCGAAAGTTAACCTTGTCTGATGTTTGCTGGCTCCCACTATGTCTCCAAGACTGCGTGTGGCAAAAGCGACGCGCTAAGCAATTCTGCTTAGTGGTGACAATATAAAATAAAATAAAATAAAATAAATATGCAGAATATATATTTATATTTTTTTTAGTAGACTTAATTCCTGGTATTTATTGCAGTATAATTTGATTAAAAATTTGTAAGATTCATTATCATTGCCCGAGTAATTCATACTAGCCGAATGGACTGGATAAACAGGTAAACTGGCACTGGGTACTAAATACCTCGGACCATCACACCATCGGTCACATTGTGTCTCCCGGTATGCAACAGAATAGGTAATAAGCTGTAATAATCATCAAGGATATAATTCAAGTATAATAACTCAATTACTATAACCAAAGGCTATTTTATCACAGAATGGCATGGGAGGCCATGAAACACAGAATGGCATGAAGCCATATGCAGTACTGCTAATAGAACCCTATTGGCATGCCAACCTATCCAAACCAATCTTACTAGGTATACTAGGGCATATTACACTTTTAAGTTTCACAATTCTTGAAATTCAAGTTTTAGTGTTACTATTCAATTCATTAGTCAACAAAATGTTGACTTTTACATGGACAATAGGTACATTGGTTTTAATACTCCCAACATACCACATTTTGCATTCTAAAATTGTTGGTATTGGTTGCCAATACCATTTCTAAGCTTAATGTTAATTGTACAAAATTTTTAGTTTTCAAGCTTTGTGTTTACTATTCCATTAGTCATTTTTGCAATGGGAATTTGGCAAAATGATCAACATGAAAGTTGTTCCTTATTTTATCTAGTTACATTTCCTTTTTTTTGAATCACTCCATTTGGAGTTTTGTAACTCAATTTATGGCCCAAAAACTACAACTGGCCGGATTATAATTTTTCCAGAATTTATGGACTGACCAAATCTACAGTATTAGGAGCAATGACTTCAGGTCACTTTTTGAATATGTTATGGTCATAATTTGAGTTAGGTTTCTTCATAAAAATTGTAGGTCTATATCTCAGCTTGTTACTGGTAAAATTTCAGGTCAATTGGATCTTTCTACATTGAGTTATGGACAAATGACTAAACACTATTTATTTGGTCATTTTGCCCAAGCAAAATGCAGGTCACCCGGATTAGGGCAATCTTTTGGTCAACTTGGTTTGGTTTTCTGGGCATGGTTTCGTCACCAAAGTTGTGCCATTATGTGTCTAGTTTCATGTCCAATTGTCCTTGTACCAATTGAACCTCTACAACTCCAGTTATTGCTGCCCAAACCTGCTGGACTCATGCCCAGTCCTGCAGGTCACCAAGGGCAGCCACACCAAACTCAAATCCCACTACACAACCCACTTCATTTTTTATTCAAACAAAACCAAATAGTCACTAATTGACCATTAAAACCTACTTTCATTATCACATGATCAAAGTCTCATTTTCGTCCCAAACCCTAACTCAAACATCACAAACCATGCATTATCATTTGCATTTCATCACTCCACTTAAGAGATGCATATTGAGGGCAGCCATACTACCATTTTAACTCCATAAAATCATCACAATCTTACCCCAACCAAGGCTGCTAAAATTATGGGATGGCATACAAATGGTATTTAATAAATTTCTTTGTAATTTGCACTCATTTATAGTCCTTTAACATGAATTTAAAGTGAAAATCAAGGTTAGGTCACAAACCTCTAATGGATTGAAATTTTCACTTGCTAGGGTTCTTCTTTTCCTTTTCTTTTTGCTCCCAAAAGACTCACTAAGATGTAAGAACACTTTTTTGTGTTGGGAATATAGGGTTTAGTTGGGTAAAAGCTATGAAAATCAAGCTTTAAAAAGCTTGATCATGGTGGCTATGGAGGGAGAGGGTAATGGCAAGAAGAAGAGTTGAGAAACTTTTGATTTTTTTTCTTCATTTTCTGTCCAATAAGTCTCTTTTAAATAAACTTATGCCATGTGTCAACATTGGATTGGTTGGGAGAATTTTAATGACATCATTATGATGTCATAATACTAATTTCTTTCATTTTCTATCCTTTTCTTGTCTATTTAATTTCAATTAAATTTTTAACAACATTTATTCATATTTTATGTTATATAAATTATTTATTTAACTAGACAAGTTGGGCAAAAATCATCTCTGAAGACAAAATTACCAAAATACCCTCCGTTTGGCTTAACGAGCCAAAATTGTGTATACCGATAGAAAAATTTTTCTAAGCATTTCCTTGACATTCTAATGCCATAAGAACCTCAATGACCCTTCTTTGGAGTCCCAATAATTATTTTATAATTTTTTCCCCGGGTCTAGGGTTGCTAACGACCTTCACCGTCACTTCCCTTTCGGGTTACTCATCCCTGGTGTTTCGGCTCGTTTAACCTTAGTGTATTTCATTCCTATAAATTTTCCTTTATTGTTATGAGCATTATTTAGTTTCTTTATAACTCCTACCTCTAGTCTATTTAAAATTTCAAACATTCTAGCTGCCCGGACCGACATTGGTCACCGAAACAGTAGACTGTACGAACTAGCTAAAGTGAGGATGTTACATTTTCATCAAGAGTAACCATATATGATTACCCTTCAATATCAAAATGATGACAGGGAATGCTCTTTTGACTCGATTGATGAAGCTAAGATTGAGACATTGAGTCATCAATGTTTATGGTACTCCCACTCATATCAAGAGTCATAGGTGGAATCACTTTAGGGTTTAACTGAGCTTCGTTTGAAACTAACTCATCATTATTCAGTTTATCCCCTTTCGAAAGTGATTGCAGTTGACTTAGTATTGCCGAAACATCTTGAATTCTTTAATAATGTAACATTTTGTGATTCGAATCAGTTACATATCCATTGTCTTGCTCTCTAACAAACGCATACATCTTTGATTGTTTAGAGTACCTAATAAAGATACATTTCTTCCCCTAGGACCAAGTTTTCCAAATTTATGGGAAGGATCATGAACATAAGCAACATAACCCTAGGGTTTCTTAAGGCACTAAAATTTGATTTGCATGTTGTCCATAACTCATATGGAGTGTAGGCATTTGATTTAGAAAGCACATGATTAAGTGTAAATGTGGTCGTAAAAAATGCATCACCTCCATAGGTGATGGGCAAATTGCTTTTGCCATCATCGACCTAATCATTTCAAGCAAAGTTCTCTCTTTATTGCACCATTTTGTTGCGGAGTTCCTGGAATAGTTAATTGTCTTTCTATTCCTTTTCATCATATAGTTCCTCTTCCTCGATCAGTTCTTAAAGCATTAACTTTTCAGTCTAATTGATTTTCAATAAGATTCAAGTATTTTATGAAGCAACTTAATGCTTTGAATTTTTGAGAAATCAAATAGACATAACCAAAATGAGCATAATCATTTATAAATGTGATGAAGTAATATGCCCCATACCTAGCCGTTATATTCATGGGCCACAAATGTCAGAGTGAATTAACTGTAATGGATAATCAATTCTAATTCCTTTTTCAAATGCTTTTCTTGCTATTTTTCCTAGTAAGCAATATTCACAAGTGGGCAATTCCACCTTTTGAACATCATCTAGTAATTTGCATATGTTGTTGGCTAATATGACCAAGTTGAGCATGCCAAGTAGATACATCATTAACATTATCAACAGTAGATGTAAATAAAGAAAAACACACATTATTATTAATGTCATAAACAATATCCAAGACAATGAAACCATCCATGAAAAAACCAAAACCATAATAACTTTTTGCCAAAGACAAAACCACTTTTATGAAAGTTCAAATTAAAACCTTGCTTAAGTAAAACTAACACTGAAACTAAATTTTGATGTGTTTTAGAAGCATATAGCACGTCATATAGGAAACGAGTTTGACCACCATGCATGACCAAATTGTAAGTGTCAATCCCTTTCACCTTTACTTTAGAGTTGTTTCCCACATAAACCCACTTTGCTTAATGTGGGAGTCGTCGAAATTCCATGAAGGCATCCTTGTCCTTCGCTATATGGTTTATTCCACAAAGGATTAGATTAATTTAGAAAAATAAAATTGGAAACATTTATAACACTTACAAGTACAAAAAGGTCATTTACCCTTTTAGTCTCAGTGTAATCTTAAGCAACATTTCCTTTATTTCCGTAGTTGTAACATTTCACCTTGGCAACCTTTTTCCTTTTTTTTTTTTTCATTCTTAAAGGGACCTTTTCCCCTTTCCAAAGATGGTTATACTTCGGCTTCTTGTTGGGCCTTTCAAACTAGAACTCGCCATGTACACATTAGTACCTGGCTTATCAGAACTAAGGCATTCCTTTTCCAGCTCTAGATGGCAAACAACATCCTCTATAGTTTTGATGTTAACATTGTTGGTCAAGTGCATTTTCATGTGCTCGCAACTATTAGGTAAAGAACGTATCATAGCTTGTACTTGTTGCTCATTAGTAAGCGTATGACCAGCATCCTTAAGCTTATTCACCCTGTTTGACATCACTTTCAAAAGCTTTTTCATATACCATTCAAGGTATTTTTGTATGTGTCAAACTGGATTGTGAGAGCTTTACGTGCCTACAAACTTATCTTTTAATGCAAACCACATGTCCTTCACTAGTTCATACTTCCTAAATTCCCTCATGATGTCATCATCCATGCTACTCAACAACATAATGCGAGCTAGAAAATTCTTATTTATTCCAAGCATCATATGCCTCCTAGTCCCTCACATGTTGGGTTATGTCTCCGTCTTTAGGAAATTCCATGATGAGATTGAGAATCCCAAGAGCCTCTTGCTCTTCTACTGCATACTAGATTTTCATACTCTAGATCTCGTAGTTATCATCATTTAGCTTTTTACCTTTGTTAAGTTGAGCAATAATGTTTTTGGCAGCAAAGGCTATCTTGAACATTAAGTTTTGTATAGAGACAACTTATACACATTAATTGAATCCTAAATATACACATCTAACCTTATCATTAATTAATTATGTCATCAATTATCTCACATTAGGCTTAGAGTCAAAAGTTCACTATGTTCTCTGTGATAAAAAATAACATAATTAATAATGTAAGTCACTATTTCTTACATATATATATACATATATAATATTTTAATTACCATGTAATTAAAATAAACAGAATATGCAAGAACATATATAACACAAAATAATAATAATAATAATAATAATAATAATAATAATAATAATAATAATAATAATAATAATCATTGTGAAAAACCACACCCGCACAAAATAAAGAACATAAAATTTAATGTGATTCAGTGTAAGCCTACTCTACCAAACAAATTCACTATTAAGGAAAAAATAATTAAAACAACTAATTATTTTTCTCACAATTAAAATCACTCAAACAAAAACTCACAGAATTCAACACACCTTCCATTTTGTGAGCTCTCTATAATACAATAAAATAGCCAACCAACTACACATATATGTAGGCTACTAAAAACTAGTCCTTTTAGGACTCTAATTATTAAACTTCATAACTTAAATTCTACTAAACTTCCTAAACTAATTATACTTTCTAATTTCAATTGGACTTGGACTCTAATAATCTCCACCTCCTCATTAAATAGAATTAGTCTTCACAACTTTTGCAAAAGTCAATTTTTTTTGGGTACTTTCTTTCACTATTAATTATTGATGTTGTCTCTTATCTCAACTTACATTCTTCCAATCAATGTACTTCTTTTCAATTTGAATAGATTTTTTACACCAATCTTCTCACCTTTCATAATCATAAGAGCACCTCGACTAACTCTCATGACTTCATCATGAATTGAGCAATCATAACCCAAAGAATCCAATTTACTTAAGGAAATTAAGTTCCTTTCAAATTTAAGAACATATCTCACTTCATTGAACACTTTTACTCGATCACCAAGTAGCTTGTTTTTCACTCTTCCAACACCTTCAACTTCCATCTGGTTCCCATTGGCTAGCTTCACTTTCTCTCCTTTCTTTTCTTCAATCACATCAAACCACTCCTTTTTTGAGCAAGTATGAAATGGGCAAGCAGAGTCCATTAACCACTCATCTTGTAATGGATATTTTGCTTTTTCCTTATCATCATCCACATTCAAACATTCACTATCAGCACCATCATCCATTGTAATTACAACAGTTCTTTCTTTTTATTTTCCGTGACTCTTCTTGAATTGTTCGAATTCTTCAAGATCTTCCTTTATCTTCATACAATAGTATTGAATGTGGCCCTTCTTATGACAGCGATAGCATTCTCTATTTTCAAGGTCTACTCGTAGTCTCAAACTTGATCTACTATTTCTTCTCTAATTGTTTCCACATGGATTGCTTCTACCATAACTAAAAATAGTAACAAAAGCTCTATCTTCATTGCTACTACCTATCTTCTTGAACTTTTCATTATCCAAGATAATTTCAATAACCTCCTCCACCTTCAAAGTCTTCTTCCCAACTGTTAAGGCTGTCATCAAGCTTTTATAAGATTGTGAGAATTGAGTAATTAATTTATTAAAAATATTGAGGTGATCTCTCACATCAGTACCTTTATCCATTCTGAGTTGGTACAACTCCCTCTTCAAGTACAAGCAATTTATGAGTGACTTTAACATGTATAATCTCTCCAATTTCTTCCATAGAATAACTAGTGAAGTCTCCTCCAAGATATTATACTTCACATTTAGGGCTAACGTCAATCTAATCATACTCATAACCCTTTATTGAAGCTCTTCCCAATCATCATCTTTCATGGTCGTGGGTTACTTCTTGTTCAATGCTTTGATTAATCCTTGTTGGACAAGGACATCCTTTACGGTCCTTTGCCACAAACTGAAATTATTTTTCCCTTCGAATGACTCCACCTCAAATTTTGTGCTCGCCACTTTGACAACTTGATCTACAGCTCTAATACCACTTGGTGTGAAAAATCATACCCACACAAAATAAAGAACATAAAATTTAATGCGGTTCGACATAAACTTACTCTACCAAACAAATTCACTATCAAGAAAAAAATAATTACAACCACTAATTATTTTTCTCACCCTCAAAATCACTCAAATAAAAACTCACGGAATTCAAAACACCTCTTCACTTTGTGATACAATACAATATAATAGCCAACCAACTACACATATATATAGGCAACTAAAAACTAGTCCTTTTAGGGCCATAATTATTAAACTTCATAATTTAAATTCTATTAAATTTCATAAACTAATTATACTTCCTAATTCCAATTGGACTTGGACTCTAAAAATTATTATTATTATTGAATATCCAAAGTAAAACATCCAACATGCTTATATATATTCATTAATGAAAGCATTAACATCAAGCTTATGGAGGAATGCCTATAAAAAAAGATGATAATTGTAGAACATTAAAATAGGTATTGATTCTATTAAAGCTTTCTTGAGTTCAGGCTCAAGCTTATAATCCACTTTAGGTAGTAATTTTGCCATCTAGTTTTTCTTCTTGCTATGATGGATAGACAACCTAAGAGTAGAACTTACAGTCTCCCTAGCCACCTAACTAGCATACACCTTAATAAATTCCAGCACAAAGAATTTATAGCAACCATTATCATCTTCATTCAATTTGCACCACAGTGCATCAAGAATTCCCTTCTGATTTAGAGTAATTAAGGTTTCCCTGAAATCCATATATCTCTCATGTTCATGTAACAAACCTCCTTCCTAAATAATACTCTATATTATCCCATTAGCTTTAATAATGTGATTTACCAAATGAATCATTTCATTATCGTAGCCCTTAGAACCCATTTAACCAAGTTGTTAATCATCTCATTGACCTTATCTCTCTGTTGGACAGTAAAAATTCCCCTAAATGTTCATATAATACGTATTATTACTTGTAAAAAATATAGATAGCAAAAATAAGTTCTAAAAGATATCATTTTACCAAAAAAGATGACAACAAAAAAAAATTACACAAAAACAATATCATTTTAAATAAAAATGATGCACATAATAATTAAAAAATTTTATTATTATTATTATTATTATTAGTGATAAAAAGAATGGAGTCAAAAAAATTATTTATTTATTTAATAGTAAATTTTTAATTATTTTTAAATAAATGAATAAATTTTCAAAAAAATATTAAATAATATATTTTTTGTCACTACTATGTAATTTTTTTTTATCTCATAAACTTTTTAAGAAAAAAAAAAATTTAAAAGCTACCTATAATGGTCTAAAATGACCTTCATTTGGCCTAAATGACGTGTATTTTACCCAAAACTACATGCAGTTTAGTGTGAACATAAGAGGGGGGGACTACTTTGGCCAGACACAGTGAGGTGGGCTAGGCCCAGTGTGCACACAGCTTGGTGCTTGATGCTAGTATGCGTTACACAGCCAAGCCCAACTCCAACAAACCCCAATGGCTGGCAACAGGCATGCATGTGCTTGGCACATACATGCTTCACACATCGAATGTAACACGTATGGTGCACATGTCGGACATAGTGTGTGGTGCAAATGGCAATAAAACGGCCACTGATGACTATGGAAAAAATTCTGATGGGGGTCTGAGAATTATGGGATGGTTAGTTTCTACAAACAGATGCTCTAATATGGGAGAAATTATTAGGTGTACATACACTATCTCTCACAATCATGTGAGACCCACTCTCTATATTATAGGGAGGGTCTACTTTTCTGTGAGAGAGGGAGCACTATTTTTTGGTGCTCCCAGTGTATCTAATAATTAGCCCTGATATGGTGCTTTCACACACACACACACCCACCCACCCACCCCTTTAATTAAGCAAGACTAGGAAAGACATTAGGGATCTTCTTCTACCTCTAATATAGGGCACCCTTTATTGCTCTAATACCAATGTTGGAATATAAAACCAAGGATTTAATTGCATAATCATGCATAAACTAAACCTAAACTTGCATCACATAGCCTAAAATATGATCACATTTAAAACAAATGAACCATATACAACGTTAACAATCTAAAAAGTACCTTAGGTAGCAGTGAATCCACAAAAAAAAAGAGTTTTGAGAGAAAGAGCAAACTTAAAAGAAAAAGTTATTTTTTTGCTCATAATGCCCACAGTCAAGAAAAAAAGCCACCTTCTTTCCATTTTCTCATAAGTTAAATCCCCCACATTATGCCTCAATCAATTACTCATATTTCTATATTATGAGTCTTATAATATGCCATATACGTTACTTGAATTTGAGTAGATTCTTTGGCATTCAAACAAGAGATTTCCGCATGCCATATACATGCATGCATTATGTGCACTTAACTTGGGCTTAAACCCATCATGGATGGAATAAGTGAATAAACTTGGGCCTAAACCTATCCCTAAAATCTTCACTAAAAGTTACTAAACTCAATCTCGTATGAGCTAGAGCTTATAGTAATCGTATCAAAAACTGTAATGAGACATGAAGGGGTTACATTTTATAGAGATTGGGAGACAAGGTTAGTGTGAAAAACTTAAAGACAATGAAGGATTTATTGTGAAAGTTTCCTATATGCCATTCAATTAGTGAATCAAAGTAACTTTGTTTAAGTCTTTAAATATAAGAATAAGGGATTCTTGGAGAAAATAACAAATGGAAGGTTGTATAATAGATATTATGAAAATAACTCACATTAGTGAATAAAAGTAGCAGTGCTACTAGTGACCTTTGAAAGTAACATCGTTGCTAGTGATTAAAAAGTAGTCCCATCTACTAGTGTATTAAAAGTAGCTCTGATACTAGTGATTAACAGAAGCTTGCTTCTGAAGTGATAGGGATTGAGATTCATCTGCATGAGTGTCCCCCTTTAATTTTGTGTCTATGCATATAGGTTTCTAATTAGTGATGTTGCCATGTGAAAGAGCCAAATGAATAAGAGAGATAAAGTGTTAGATAGTCTACCCATACAATAGTGTTAATTCTTAAGTGATATAATTGAAAATAAAGATGAATATTTAGTAATTTAAATCCTATATGCCTGTTATTAAATTTACTGCTCGTGTAAATTGTGCATTATTTGCTCATCTATTTATTTATTTACTTGTTCATTTATTTGTTTGTCATTATTTTTGCTTATATTTAAATTAGAGAAAGAGGAAACTGGGGAAATGAATTAGATACCATTTTCAATAACTTATATACTCACTTAATGAGAGTAGTTGTTTAACTACTCACAGGTGCACATGAAGCTGAGAGGTGTAGTAAAAAGGAAAAAGAAAAAACCCTTAGCTTTAAAATGTTTTTGGGGAGCTTAGAAAGAGAAGAATAGAAATATAATTTTATTTTGGTATAGACTTAGGTCATGCACATGAGATAGGTATATTACATAGTGCTTATACTTTTTTAAAGTATTTTGTATTGCTATTTATGAACTTATCTTGGACCATATACGAGTCCCAAGTCTTTATATTTCTCATTGGCATGTAAACTCTTTTTTCTTCTTCTCCTTCTTCTTGGGGAGGGGGGGGATAAAGGGTTATTATTATTATTACTGTTAAAGTACATGTGTTGGATGATTGGATAGAGTTGTTATTAACTATGAAATTGATTGTTGTGTATATTTAATTATATTTTTAGCACATTGGAAAGTTTGATCTTTTAAATGAGAATGGTGAATGTTGAAATTATATGATTTATTATTATTTATTGGTGGTTTAGTGTTCAATTTATACAGGAGACTCCACTATCTAAATGAACAAATGAACTTTAATTTGCAATAGAAAAGTACCCCAAATTCAATTAAAGCATATTACCTCTAATAGCCGCTTCTTAGGTTAGATTCTTACATGATAGTTTCTTCACTTTTAATTGTTGTTCTTCTTCTCCTCCTCCTTCTTCGTCTTACCTCAACTTTAATTTGTAACAAGAAAAATAACCTAACTTCAATTAAAGTAACATGAAAGTACCTACAACCTTTAATAGCTGATTTTTGCGCTAAATGACTATTCCCAAGTTAAATACCAATTCTCAGATCAAATGCTTACATAGCCTATTAAACTTTGAGACATTTTGTATGTATGATAAGTGGGTAAATTACACCAATGCACTTGAACTTAAAATGCATAACATAAAAATACCTAGCTCATTTAAGTTGATATTTAAGTCCTCAAATATGTCTAACCTAACTCATTTATCACTTCTACAATTGATAGACTACTTTCAATACAATTTTATCATATCATTCACTCTCGCCATATTTGGCCCTTGCAATATGGCTTAACGATGTGTCTTCAACCACTTCAAATAAACAAGTTTTATGAGAAAAGTACCAAACAAAAAAAAAAACTATGTAGTTTCACACTTTGACACATTAAGGATTGTGCTTTAATTTGTCAATTTAATATACTATGCTATGCTTCGTTAACAAATGTGTGACAAACCGTCATTTACTACTAACGTGGAGCAACATTAGTGACATGTCAATGCCACGACAATTATTTTAATGCAACTATTAATTTGTTATCTAAGTGCAATAGGGTAAAAGCACAAGTCCTGAATTAAAAAGAAAAATTCAGGTCCTCAATTGAAAAAGAAAAATTCAAGTCCTGAATTAAAAGAAAAATTCAGATTCTAAACGTTAACGGCACGAAAGTATAAGGCACTTAAGTGTATTTTTCCTTGAAAATTTTTACATGATCATTTCAAATTATTATCATCCTTTTCCTTTTCGAAAATTTTCTCCTTTCCTTTCCCCATTTTCTTCTTCAACAGATCCACACCGCAATGCCCCTACTTGTAATACTCAACACCTAGGCTTTGCCATCATCCCCCTTTGTCTAGAAGCCTGCTAGTAGGGTCTTACTCTTACACCCGCGCTTGTCAATAAGGATGAAGCTAAGGGTTCATCAATGGGGGCAATTGGCCCACTGAAGTTTCTTAAATTTTCTTAGTTATTATTATTTTTTTTTCTAAATATATATTTTTCTTGATGCCTCATTGAGTTTTATTTAATGTCCCCATTAAAAAAAATTTTCCTTAGTTTATATAAAATTCGTTATATGAGACTACTAAAATTTGATCTAAAATATATTAAAAGTCTTATGATTATTTATTGAAGAAATATCTTGAAAATCTTCTAATTAGCAATTGCTTAATTATAGTGTATCAGTTCAAGTAAAAAAAATTATATTTAATGTGAATACATTATTTATATAATTTAATTGATTCGTAATTATTAATATTTGTATTTAATATATATAATTGAAGAGAATATATAAAAATAAATATATAACTATTTTTTTATAAATTTTTCATGAGACTATATTATGAATGATATAATTGTGTGTTGTATATTTTATCTCAAAATAAAGTTTAATAAATTAAAATTTTAACATAATTAAATTTTGTTAAAAAGTATATTTATTTATTCACTAATGAGTCAATATTTTGTAAATAAAAGAAAATATATTTTTTTACAAATAATAAATAAAATAATATAAAATTTTTGCCCCATTGACTACAAATTTTGCCTCCACTGTTATTTAACAGTTCCCAAACTTGTTTTGAAGTTTGGGAATATTTTTGAGAAATATGGAGAGAGATAGTCAGAAGAAAGATAATAAGAGAAACACAAGTAAGAGAGATGAAAGCAATGGGACAAAAGAGAGAGAAAGGGAAATAGAGATGGATAGAAAAAGAGAGAGAAGAGGGGGAGGAGAGAGAGAGCGAGAGAGAGAGAGAGAGATACAAATAGATTAGAAAAAATTATAATATTTAAAGACTTATTTTGTGGGGGGGGGGGGGAGAGAGAGAGAGAGAGAGAGAGATACAAATTGATTAGAAAAAATTATAATATTTAAAGACTTATTTGGGAGGGGAGAGAGAGAGAGAGAGAGAGAGAGAGAGAGAGAGAGAGAGAGAGAGAGAGGTAAAAACAGATTAGAAAAAATTATAATATTTAAAGACTTATTTGTAAATCAAAAGAAAAGGTGCACTTAAGTCTCTTATACTTTCATCTTTTGCACTTTGATTTTATATATATATATATATATATATATATATATATATATATATATATATATATATATATATATATATATATATATATAATTTAAGGCTTTAGCTTTCATCCTATTGCACTTAGGTAGAAAAATAAATAATGACATCAAAATTACCAACGTGCATCACGTCAACCACGTCAGCGTCGCGTTAGCATCACTTAATAATAAATGATTGTTTGAATCACATTTGTTAACGGAGTATAATATAGGATACCAAATCGACAAAAACTAAAACGTAATCCATTACGTGTCAAAATGGGAAACCACAAAATAAATTTTTTTCTTTCTTTCCTTATCAAATAATTTCAATTGATTTTAAATAGTTGTTTATTGCGATTATGCCTAAACATAATATTCGTAAGAAAAAGGCATTTAATCCTTGGATAAGAGAAGTTGGATAGCTAAGTCCTCCAAATATAGAAGAGGTGACAAGGGAAGTTGGTTGAAGCACGTATAATTTCACATGGAATTCACATGGGTGCCAACAATTTCTGCCTCTTACAAATTAGAAAATGAAAGGCTCTTTCATTTTATCTACTGCTAATGGCCACACCATTCTCCCATCCACCTCAACCGTTGGCTCAACCTATCATCATGTGCATACTCACCCACCATTTATATTTTCCTTTTATATATGTCTTATAAAAAAATAAAAATAATTTTAAGAAGTAACTCAATTTCTTAGTTTAAATAAATAAATTTAATGTGATACATAATTAAAACTAATTTATGATGTCACTTATAACTTTGCTTAACTTAGCAAAAATAGTCGATTGCAAGTTCGGAAAAAGGTGGAGGAATCCCATAAGTTTAACGTCAGTGTAATTTAAAGAGTGTTTGGTTTGATTTATAAATCAATTAAATTTATTTATAAGTAAAAAATTATTATGAATAGATTAATATTTAATTTAATTGTAAGTTAAAAAAATTATTTAAAATAAGTCGAAAATCATCATGAGTAGATACTCTTACTTATAATTTATTTACTTATTTTAAAGTTATTTTTGATCAAGTAAAATATTATATTATTTTAATAATATTAAAAAAAAAATTATTTAGTCCTTATATTTTAATAAAATTAATTACTTAGTCCTTATATTTTGTAAATTACATTTTTTAATTCATGTATTTAATTTTCATTAAAGTATTTAGTTCATTCGTCAAATATTCTATTAGTCAATACTAGTCAAACTACTATTTAGTCTTTTTATTTTAGTGAAACTAATTAGTTAGTTCTTATATTTTAAAAAACACTATTATTTAGTCTATTTATCTTAGTAAAACTAATTAATTGATCCCTACATTTTGAAAAACATATTCCTACATAAAAAATAGAAATTTTGTTGTGTGGAGAATAAATATGAATTTACATTTTTTCAAATCTTTCCAGTATAATTTCATTCAATTCCCTAAGCATCATTTTTGTGTTTTCTCTATTGGGAATCAATTTTCTTAGATTATCACCTTGATTGCTCAAAGATGTAGATCAAGTAATACTTGATCAAGTATTGTTTTTCAATAGAGATAATGCAAAAATTATATCCAAAAATTTAAATAAAAATACTTTAACTACTTAAAAAAAAATACAAATTCAGATTCAGTTTCTATGCAACAAAATTTATATTTTCCATTTAAGAATATATTTTTCAAAATAAAGGGACTGAATAATTAGTTTCACTATAATAGTGTAACAACCCATATAAAAAAAAAAAAAAAAAAAAAAAAAAACTGCAGAAACTTTAAAAAAATGCAAAGACTCCCCACCCCATTTCTCTCTCGACTCCACTCTCCTCACTTTCTCCCTCCCATTTTCGTCCGGCCAAAGCATCGGTCTGGCGAGGTACCGTCGGCCTTCCCCCGTGTCGGAGCAACCACCAGACGGCGGCAGCACCGAGCAGGAAGCAGCAGAAAGAGAGAGAAGGAGAGAGGAAAGAGAGGAGAGAGGGAGAGCGCGCAGCAGGGGCCCGACTTCGTGGAGTCGCCCCGGCCGACTCCGGCGGCCATTTCTAGTGATTCCAAGTGTCACGGACTCCCAAGATGATGAACTTTCAGATGAGACCAATGGCACCCCGTTTGGTGGCCGGAGGAAAGAGAACCGGCGAGGGAAAGTTGGAAGAAAATCATATGGGTTTCTTGGTTTCCAGTCACTTTTCCGGCGATCCGACCGTTGGATCAGAAATCCGAGGCCACCGATGGACTCAGGATGACGAGATCTTCGAGATAGGACTGGTCCCGCTTCGATCGGACACCGTTTGAAAAAGGCGATAATCGGACGGTCTAGATCGGTTGGTGAGATTTTCGAACTTTTTCGATTCTCAAAATTTAAAAATAATTTTAGGATAATTATTAACAAAATTTGGACTTTATTTAGGTGCGATCGGATCGAGGATGGCTCACCGGCGCCAGGACCGCATTTTCAGCCAAATCCGGCTGCCCGGCAGCCCGTCTCTGAACGTGGTCAATATTACATTCAATCCTAATATTTTCAGACGTTCTGGACGCATTCCAGGTGTCAGAATTGGCACAGGTAAACCCGAACTCCAAGTCGCTCATTTTCGGCTAATATCGATTTAGAATAAAATTCATAAAATATTCGTGGATGATCGAAAAATTATAATTCCTTTGGCAATAGCCTTGTAATATTATTAAGGATCGCGGGATGAAATTTTAGAATTTTTAGAGCTTGTTTGAGTGGATTATTATAAAATGTCAATTATAGAGACTAAAATGTAATTTTTAAGATTTTGAGTATTGTCTGATTTGGAGGGC
The DNA here is from genome assembly GCF_030052815.1 of Hevea brasiliensis. Lineage (NCBI taxonomy): Eukaryota > Viridiplantae > Streptophyta > Magnoliopsida > Malpighiales > Euphorbiaceae > Hevea > Hevea brasiliensis. The sequence continues at coordinate 65,609,064 of NC_079505.1, forward strand.
CCAGGAGGGGCCATGTGATATTGATGAGATGTGATTGTGGAAATTGAGAATTTAAAAGTGTTATTTGAGCCCTTTTGCAGGTTGGGTAGGTCCCAGGTAAAGGAGAAACTCTGCCGGATTTCCGGCATGAATTAGGCTGTCTATTGCCTCTTTAGAGTTTTATTCTAACTTAGTACTAATAAATTTATAATTTAATTATTAGGTGATCGAGGTCAGCTATTTTTCTGCATCCAGCAGCCATAATAGTCATCAGTGTACTGTGAGTAAAATATTAATTTTAATTGTAATTTCACTATTATTATATGTTCAAGCATGTCCATGCATCACTTATATGCATATATTTATGTAGTTAAACTCTAGGCACGATTTATGTTGCATTCATAGCTGTTAAAGTGCCATGGATGTTGTTGTGGTAATTTGGAGCAGTGTGCGTGCGTTAGCGTGCGTGTGATGTGGTGTGGACTATGGATAGGACGGGTAGACACGGCTTGAGATCTTCGCTGGGACCCGGTCCTTCGGGGTAGACACGGCTTGAGTTCTTCGCTGGGACCCCGAGTTGGTTATTAAGTGGAAGTCCGAGCTGAGTTCTTTGCTGGCACAAGTTGGATTTAAGAGAGCTGTATAGGGGATCAGCTCCCATATATATTATGATTGATATTACTGGGTGTGTGAGTGCTCCAAATTACCTTTTTGCTGTTATGATGTGAAACTATTTCTGGTGTTGCATTTCACTCTACAGGGTGCATTAGTTTTAGATAGTTATAGAGATTATGGTTAAAATTGATATTTTACTCTCTGAGTCGAACGCTCACTCCTGTTCAATATTTTTCAGCCACGGAGGAGTTATTTCTGAGCAACCTGTTTTCTTCCTCGCAGGTTTAACGTCGATTATTTAATTGTTTTACTATCTTTTCTAAATTTAAAATCTAGAACTCCGCATGTGTTAGTAATAGTGTGGGCCTTGTTAGAAATTGTGTTAATTTAAATTTTTGAGATTAATAAATGAAGAATTTTATGAGTTTTAAACAGTTTGTAAATGAGGTAACAGGGTTGAGCTGGGCTCCCCTAATTTTAGTTTCTTAAAATTTCTGGGCTAAGTTGGCCTGAAATGAAATTATAACAGTTTGATTTAAATTATCTTATATGCATATTGGGCCTAAATTGTGAGCCTGGCTATGGATTTGAGGAATAGTTAGGCTTACTACGGGCCTCGAGGGCTTTAAGCTGGCCCAGGTCCTAGTGCCGGTCCGGCCCATAGGTTGGGTCATAACAAATAGAGTGATTAAATAATAGTATTTTTCAAAATACAAGGATCAACTAATTAGTTTCACTAAAATAGAAGAACCAAATAGTAGTTTAACTGGACTAAAATTCGTTAACTAATAAAAAAAATTGACAAAAGAAATAAATAGTTTAATGGACTAAAAATATGAAGACTAAATAGAGTGTTTTTTGAAATAGAAAGACTAAATAGTTAGTTTTGTTAAAATGTAGGGACTAAATAATGCCTTAGTCAATTACTCATTATTTCTATATTATGAGTCTTATAATATGCCATATACGTTACTTGAATTTTAGTAGATTCTTTGGCATTCAAACAAGAGATTTCTGCATGTCATATACATGCATGCATTATGTGCACTTAACTTGGGCTTAAACCCATCATGGATGGAATAAGTGAATAAACTTGGGCCTAAACCTATCCCTAAAATCTTCACTAAAAGTTACTGAACTCAATCTCGTATGAGCTAGAGCTTATAGTAATCGTACCAAAAACTGTAATGAGACATGAAGAGGTTACATTTTATAGAGATTGGGAGACAAGGTTAATGTGAAAAACTTAAAGACAATGAAGGATTTATTGTGAAAGTTTCCTATATGCCATTCAATTAGTGAATCAAAGTAACTTTGTTTAAGTCTTTAAATATAAGAATAAGGGATTCCTGGAGAAAATAGAAAATGGAAGGTTGTGGCGAATAGATATTATGAAAATAACTCTGTTGCTAGTGAATCAAAGTAGCATTGCTACTAGTGACCTTTGAAAGTAACATCGTTGCTAGTGATTAAAAAGTAGTCCCATCTACTAGTGTATTAAAAGTAGCTCTGATACTAGTGATTAACAGAAGCTTGCTTCTGAAGTGATAGGGATTGAGATTCATCTCCATGAGTGTCCCCCTTTAATTTTGTGTCTATGCATATAGGTTTCTAATTAGCGATGTTGCCATGTGAAAGAGCCAAATGAATAAGAGAGATAAAGCATTAGATAGTCTACTCATACAACTCAACTCAACTCAACTCAACTCAAGCCTTTATCCCAAAAAATTTGGGGTCAGCTATATGGATTTGCTTTCTCCACTCTAAATTATTTTGGGTTAAATTTTTAGAAATGTGTAATGCTTTTAGGTCATATTGTACTACTCTCCTCGAAGTCAACTTAGATCTATCCCTTTTTTTCTTTCTAACCTCTAACCTAATGTACTCTACTTGTCTAACTAGAGCCTTCATATGTCTACGCTTCACATAACCAAACCACCTCAATCTCTCTTCTCTCAACTTATCTTCAATTGGCACCACTCCTACCTTTTCTCTAATACTCTCATTACGGACTTTATCTTAGTATGGCCACTCATCCACCTTAACATTCTCATCTCTGCAACTTTTATCTGAGACACATACGACTCTTTCAGTACCCATACAATAGTGTTAATTCTTAAGTGATATAATTGAAAATAAAGATGAATATTTAGTGATTTAAATCCTATATGCTTGTTATTAAATTTACTGCTCGTGTAAATTGTGCATTATTTTCTCATCTATTTATTTATTTACTTGTTCATTTATTTGTTTGTCATTATTTTTGCTTATATTTAAATTAGAGAAAGAGGAAACTGAGGCAATGAATTAGATGCCATTTTCAATAACTTATATACTCACTTAATGAGAGTAGCTGTTTAACTACTCACAGGTGCACATGAAGCTGAGAGGTGTAATAAAAAAAAGAAAAGAAAAAACCCTTAGCTTTAAAATGTTTTGGGGGAGCTTAGAAAGAGAAAAATAGAAATATAATTTTATTTTGGTATAGACTTAGGTCATGCACATGAGATAGGTATATTACATAGTGCTTATACTTTTTTAAAGTACTTTGTATTGCTATTTATGAACTTATCTTGGACCACATATGAGTTCCAAGTCTTTATATTTATCATTGGCATGTAAACTCTTTTTTCTTCTTCTCCTTCTTCTTGGGGGAGGGGGGATAAAGGGTTATTATTATTATTACTATTAAAGTACATGTGTTGGATGATTGGATAGAGTTGTTATTAACTATGAAATTGATTGTTGTGTATATTTAATTATATTTGTAGCACATTGGAAAGATTGATCTTTTAAATGAGAATGGTGAATGTTGAAATTATATGATTTATTATTATTTATTGGTGGTTTAGTGTTCAATTTATATAGGAGACTCCGCTATCTAAATGAACAAATGAACTTTAATTTGTAATAGAAAAGTACCCCAAATTCAATTAAAGTATATTACCTCTAATAGCCGCTTTCTAGGTTAGAAGCTTACATGATAGTTTCTTCACTTTTAATTGTTGTTCTTCTTCTCCTCCTCCTTCTTCTTCTTACCTCAACTTTAATTTGTAACAAGAAAAATAATCTAACTTCAATTAAAGTAACATGAAAGTACCTACAACCTTTAATAGCTGATTTTTGAGTTAAATGACCATGCCCAAGTTAAATACCAATTCTCAGATCAAATGCTTACATAGCCTATTAAACTTTGAGACATTTTGTATGTATGATAAGTGGGTAAATTACACCAATGCACTTGAACTTAAGATGCATAACAAAAAAATACCTAGCTCATTTAAGTTGATATTTAAGTCCTCAAATATGTCTAACCTAACTCATTTATCACTTCTACAATTGATAGACTACTTTCAATACAATTTTATCATATCATTCACTCTCGCCATATTTGGCCCTTGCAATATGGCTTAACGATGTGTCTTCAACCACTTCAAATAAACAAGTTTTATGAGAAAAGTACCAAAAAAAAAAAAAAAAAAAAAACTTAGTTTCACACTTTGACACATTAAGGATTGTGCTTTAATTTGTCAATTTAATATACTATGTTATGCTTCATTAACAAATGTGTAACAAACCGTCATTTGCTACTAACATGGCGCAACATTAGTGACATGTCAATGCCATGACAACTATTTTAATGCAACTATTTAATTTATTATCTAAGTGCAATAGGGTAAAAGCACACATCCTGAATTAAAAAGAAAAATTCAGGTCCTAAATTAAAAAAGAAAATTTCAAGTCCTGAATTTAAAAAAAAAATTCAGGTTCTAAATGCTAACGGCACGAAAATATAAGACACTTAAGTGTATTTTTCCTTGAAAATTTTTACAGGATCATTTCAAATTATTATCATGCTTTTCCTTTTTGAAAATTTTCTTCTTTCCTTTCCCCATTTTCTTCTTCAGCAGATCCACATCGCAATGCCCCTACTTGTAATACTCAACACCTAGGCTTCGCCATCATCCCCCTTTGTCTAGAAGCCTGCTAGTAGGGTCTTACTCTTACACCCACGCTTGTCAATAAGGATGAAGCTAAGGATTCATCAATGGGGGCAATTGGCCCACTGAAGTTTCTTAAATTTTCTTAGTTATTATTAAATTTTTTTTTTTAAATATATATTTTTTCTTGATGCCTCATTGAATTTTATTTAATGTCCCCATTAAAATTTTTTTCCTTAATTTATATAAAATTTGTTATATGAGACTACTTTTCCTTAGTTTATGTAAAATTCATTATATGAGACTACTAAAATTTGATCTAGAATATATTAAAAGTCTTATGATTATTTATTGAAGAAATAACTTGAAAATCTTCTAATTAGCAATTGCTTAATTATAGTGTATCAGTTCAAGTAAAAAAAAATTATATTTAATGTGAATACATTATTTATATAATTTAATTGATTGGTAATTATTAATATTTGTATTTAATATATATAATTGAAGACAATATATAAAAATAAATATATAACTATTTTTTTTATAAATTTTTCATGAGACTATATTATGAATGATATAATTGTGTGTTGTATATTTTATCTCAAAATAAAGTTTAATAAATTAAAATTTTAACATAATTAAATTTTGTTAAAAAGTATATTTATTTATTCATTGACTAATGAGTCAATATTTTGTAAATAAAAGAAAATATATTTTTTTACAAATAATAAATAAAATAATATAAAATTTTTGCCCCATTGACTACAAATTTTGACTCTGCCATTACTTAACAGTTCCAAGATGTTACATATACAGCCACATCTACGACTAAGTTAATGATTCTTAGTTCTAACAACACACAGAGAAATGCTTTTCGCATATTTTGCAATTTGTTTTAGATTTTGTGAATCTTGCAACTTGTTTTGAAGTTTGGGAATATTTTTGAGAAATATGAAGAGAGATAGTCAGAAGAAAGATAATGAGAGAAACACAAGTAAGAGAGATGAAAGCAATGGGACAAAAGAGAGAGAAAGGGAAATAGATATGGATAGGAAAAAAGATAGAAGAGAAGGGGGGAGGGGGGGGGGAAGAAGAGAGAGAGAGAAAGAGAGATACAAATAGATTAGAAAAAATTATAATATTTAAAGACTTATTTGCGAGGGGGGAGGGGGGGGGGAGAGAGAGAGAGAGAGAGGTAAAAATAGATTAGAAAAAATTATAATATTTAAAGACTTATTTGTAAATCAAAAGAAAAGGTGCACTTAAGTCTCTTATACTTTCATCTTTTGCACTTTGATTTTTTTTTTTATATATATATATAATTTAAGGCTTTAGCTTTCATCCTATTGCACTTAGGTAGAAAAATAAATAATGACATCAAAGTTACCAACGTGCATCACGTCCACCATGTCAGCGTCGCGTTAGCATCACTTAATAATAAATGATTGTTTGAATCACATTTGTTAATGGAGTATAATAAAGGATACCAAATCGACAAAAACTAAAACGTAATCCATTACGTGTCAAAATGTGAAACCACAAAAAAAAAATTTTTTCTTTCTTTCCTTATCAAATAATTTCAATTGATTTTAAATAGTTGTTTATTGCGATTATGCCTAAACATAATATTCGTAAGAAAAAGGCATTTAATCCTTGGATAAGAGAAGTTGGATAGCTAAGTCCTCCAAATATAGAAGAGGTGACAAGGGAAGTTGGGAGAAGCACGTATAATTTCACATGGAATTCACATGGGTGCCAACAATTTCTGCCTCTTACAAATTAGAAAATGAAAGGCTCTTTCATTTTATCTACTGCTAATGGCCACACCATTCTCCCATCCACCTCAACCGTTGGCTCAACCTATCATCATGTGCATACTCACCCACCATTTATATTTTCCTTTTATATATGTCTTATAAAAAAATAAAAATAATTTTAAGAAGTAACTCAATTTCTCAGTTTAAATAAATAAATTTAATGTGATACATAATTAAAACTAATTTATGATGTCACTTATAACTTTGCTTAACTTAGCAAAAATAGTCGATTACAAGTTCGGAAAAAGGTGGAGGAATCCCATAAGCCCATAAGTTTAACGTCAGTGTAATTTAAAGAGTGTTTGGTTTGATTTATAAATCAATTAAATTTATTTATAAGTAAAAAATTATTATGAATAGATTAATATTTGATTTAATTGTAAGTTAAAAAAATTATTTAAAATAAATCGAAAATCATCATGAGTAGATACTCTTACTTATGATTTATTTACTTATTTTAAAGTTATTTTTTATCAAGTAAAATATTATATTATTTTAATAATATTAAAAAAAATTATTATTTAGTCCTTATATTTTAATAAAATTAATTACTTAGTCCTTATATTTTGTAAATTACATTTTTTAATTCATGTATTTGATTTTCATTAAAGTATTTAGTTCATTCGTCAAATATTCTATTAGTCAATACTAGTCAAACTACTATTTAGTCTTTTTATTTTAGTGAAACTAATTAGTTAGTTCTTATATTTTAAAAAACACTATTATTTAGTCTATTTATCTTAGTAAAACTAATTAATTGATCCCTACATTTTGAAAAACATATTCCTACATAAAAAATAGAAAATTTGTTGTGTGGAGAATAAATATGAATTTTCATTTTTTCAAATCTTTCCGGTATAATTTCATTCAATTCCCTAAGCATCATTTTTGTATTTTCTCTATTGGGAATCAATTTTTTTAGATTATCACCTTGATTACTCGAAGATGTAGATCAAGTAATATTTGATCAAGTATTGTTTCTCGATAGTGAAAATGCAAAAATTATATCCAAAAATTTAAATAAAAATACTTGAACTACTTTAAAAAAATGCAAATTCAGATTCAATTTCTATGCAACGAAATTTATATTTTTCATTTAAGAATATATTTTTCAAAATAAAGGGACTGAATAATTAGTTTCACTATAATAGAGTGATTAAATAATAATATTTTTTAAAATACAAGGATCAACTAATTAGTTTCACTAAAATAAAAGAACCAAATAGTAGTTTAACTGGACTAAAATTCTTTAACTAATAAAAAAAATTGACAAAAGAAATAAATAGTTTAATAGACTAAAAATATGAAGAATAAATAGAGTGTTTTTTGAAATAGAAAGACTAAATAGTTAGTTTTGTTAAAATGTAGGGACTAAATAATATTTTTTTTTAATTTTTAAAATGTCAACATTGTCTCTATTTTAACAACTACAACATTCAGTTACATATCTCATTTAGTCATTTTGGTAAATTAAACTATTTTTAAATACCTTTGAATCAAAAGTTATTTTTAAACAATTTTATTAAGTAATTAATTAATTATTTTTAAATTAAATTATAAATTAAAAAAATATTTTATGTTAAAAATAAATAACTAAAGAAAACACTTTCCCAATCATTTCTGATGATATAAAGCTAATATGACTTTATTATAATAAATTAGATTTGATATTAAATATCTAGGTGAAATTATTTATATTGGAATAGCAATTTCTTTTTTCCTTTCAGAAGAAAATATATAGAGCTAGCTTTAGCTGTTGTCTTGTTCTTTTTAATTTATTTCTTAAGCAATGTAATGCAGATGAAATTATTGGTA